>NC_058368.1:174600342-174745342 GCF_018350175.1 Felis catus
AACAAATGAATAAACGGGTGAGTAAAAGAATGCAGAGATGGAAGGAGAGAGAAAAGAACTGAGGGGCATGAATGGATGGATAGATGGTGGATGGATAGATGGATGGATGGATGGATGTTGGATGGATGGATGGATGGATGGATGGTGGATGGATGGTGGATGGATGGATGGATGGATGGATGGTGGATGGATGGTGGATAGATGGTGGATGGATAGATGGATGGATGGATGGATGGTGGATGGATGGTGGATGGATGGTGGATGGATGGTGGATGGATGGTGGATAGATGGTGGATGGATAGATGGATGGATGGATGGATGGATGGTGGATAGATGGTGGATGGATAGATGGATGAATGGATGGATGGTGGATGGATGGATGGATGGATGGATGGATGGTGGATGGATGATGGATAGATGGTGGATGGATAGATGGATGGATGGATGGATGTTGGATGGATGGATGGATGGCTGGCTGGCTGTGTGAGTGAGCAGTCAGGTCTGACCTAATTTATTCAGATTATGTAAAGCACAGGCGAACCAACAGCCACAAAAAGATCATTTTCTGTTCCAGCCATGAGGTTGTCTTCCTGTTTCTTCTGCTTTTGTGATTAAAAATGATTGGCTTTGATGGGATAACCAGGTTGCAGACCCCGGCAATGTGATCCCTTCCGATGTGTGGGCCTGACTCCAGCTTCACCGGGAGTGACTCACCTCATTGAGTCTGGACCCGCCCCGAGAAGACAAAGTCTTTGAGCCCCTAGAGCTGATGGGCAGCTACCATTCTCCTAAGTTGAAAAGGAGGCTGAAACCCTAACCCTAAGTGATGTCACTCTGTGGGAAGGCAGATGCTTTTAGGGCAGGCTTGGACGCTCACCTGTGAAATCTACAAAAAGAAAAATTAATTTTTTTTTGAACGTTTATTTATTTTTGAGACAGAGAGAGACAGAGCATGAATGGAGGAGGGGCAGAGAGAGAGGGAGGACACAGAATCGGAAGCAGGCTCCAGGCTCAGAGCCGTCAGCCCAGAGCCCGACGCGGGGCTTGGACTCACGGACCGCGAGATCGTGACCTGAGCTGAAGTCGGACGCTTCACCGACTGAGCCACCCAGGCGCGCCAGCAAAAAGAAAAATTAAATGCCAGTCCCCGTAAATGATGAGTTACTCCGGCCTGGTAGAGTAAAGGAAATAGAGAAGCAGAGCAAACAACACCACAGGCTGTGCTTAGACAGCTGAGTCTGAGACGGGGGGCTTGAATTCAAGTCCTAACCCCGCAGCTAACTAGCTAAGAAGCCTTTGCCTTGCCTCCACCCCTCGTTGAGCCTCAGTTTCTGGAAAATAAAGAGGTGAAGGTAACCACGTTTACTTCCGGCACCAACACTTTCAAGACCACAAGCCCAGAGATTGTTCTGTTCGATGTTGACTTGTTTGGAGTCCCTCCTAGCGTCTCAATTTCCCGTTCTTACGCCTGCTATGTCTCCTTCGCATAGTCGCTGTGAGGGTCAGATGAGATCACGGCTACAAAAGTGGGTTAAAATGGTACAGCGTATGCTGAGAACGTGAACGTTTGATAAAAACTCCAAGACAGCCGCTGCGGTTTTGAAGAAGAGAGATCAGAGAGAGGGTATCCGAGAGTAAAGTATAGCTTGAGAAAGTACGTTATTCACTGTAATAGCCTCCCCGCTGTGCCCTCTTCCTCTGAGTAGAGTGTGGTCTAAGGCAGTCATTTCTCCGGGTGCAGACATCTTGGCCAAGAGCAGGGTAACCTCAGGCCAGCTTCCATCAGGTAAGCTGACATGGCCTGGACACCCTGCTCTGTGACCTCGGGCAATGGACGTCTCCTTTCTGAAGGCTTATGTTCTTCATCTGACAAGTGGGAGAAGAAAATCTCCCTGTCTGGGCTGTTGCAAGAACCAACTGGATGACAGAGAATGTTCTGCAGAGTTGGGAGGGTGCCGAAGACAGGGGCGGTCCCTTCCAAAACTGACAGGGGACCTGTCTCTTGGAATTAGGTAAGACCTTAGAAAAAATTAAGGTACTGTCTCCTAGACCCTCTCATCTAGACAAAAGGGCTTCTCAGAATCTTGAGAGTGCCCCCCAGCCTCCTGGCACTCCAGAGTAGAGAGTAGCCTCTTGCAAAAATAGTGAACGTGGCTTTCAGGCATGGACTTAACCACCCCCAGAGCCACAGAACCCGGAAAGATTTTAAATGAGCTCTAGAAGCTTGGGCAGAGAAAGCTGAAAATAAAAAGGGATTCGGGGCTCTCAAATTTCCATAGAGAGGAAACAGACGGTGAAAGGCCCTCAGCAATAAACATAGCTCATTTCGTGAGAAGAATGAATGAATGAATGAATGAGTAGAAAAGAAAGAGTGTGTATCTCAGAGGACAAAGCCCAGAGAACAGAAACAAGAGTGAAAAAGAACATGGATGAGGGGACCACTCCCGGTGAGTCGAACTGAGTCTTAAATGGAGAACATTTTCTGTCCTCAGAGCAGTAGAAACAGCTGAGTTCCAAGCTGGATTTTAGAATGTCTATGAACCAGTGTCTTTTTCACAGTTTTCTGGGTGAAGAGCTGCATCCAGAAAGCTCTACTAAGGGGCGCCTGGGTAGCTCAGTCGGTTAAGCGTCCAATTCTTGATGTCAGTTCAGGTCATGATCTCATGGTTCGTGGGATCAAGCCCCACGTTGGGCTCTGCGCTGACAGCACGGAGCCTGCTTGGGATTCTCTCTCTCGCTGTCTCTCTGCCCCTCCCCTGCTCGCACGCGCATGCACACTCTCTCTGTCAAAATAAATACATAAACTTAAAAAAAAAAAAAAAGAAAGGAGGCTGTATTAAGCAACCTTGTCTACATCGGGGCCTGATGCAAAGCATGAGACGACAAGCTTCGAGAATCCCTCAGTTAAAATTCACAGTAGCACAATGTGGCGGGCATTTGTTCGGCTCATCTTCCAGAGAGGAAACTGAAGCCCGGAGAGGCGAAATCGCTTACCTAAAGCAGGAGTTGGCAGACATCGTCCATAAAGAATCAGACACTAAGTACTTTAGACCTTGCGGGCCATAAAGTCTTCTGTTGCAACACCTCAACTATGCGTCCCAGCGGGAAAGTAGGAGGGCAAGACACCCAGTAAATGACCGGGTGCAGCTGTGTTCCAACGAAACTTTATTTACAAAAACAGGCATGAGCCATAGTTGACCAGTAGGCTACCATTTGCTACCCCCTGGCCTCATGTTGCACATCTATCGAGAGACGGAGCCTGGATTTAAACGCAGGCGGAAGAGAATCCGGAGGCTGAGCCCTATACTAATGGTCTCTTGGAAACCCTAAGAAGCCAGAGTTTGGAGAAGAAAGAAAGTGCTGTAGACGGAACGGTCTTGTCCCCCCAAAATTCGCAGATTAGCACCGTCAGTGGGTGATGGCTGTCCGAAGGATTACACAGCACAGCCTCCTCCGTTTGTCCCCGTGGGACACTCATCAGGCCGTCAGGGGATCGTGTGCCTCGTGACTGACTCCCCTTTGTACTCGGAGCTCCTGGAAGGTGTGGCCCGTCTGTGACCTCTGCACGGCCAGGACCTAGCTTGTGGGTTGCTGTAGTCAGCATTGGGGGTCATTCTGATTTCCCACTTAAAATTCCAGGGTCTAGAGTCAGAGGTGCTTCTGGAACAAGCCTCCCTCTTCCATCCCGCATTTTCTTTGTTAAGGATGTGAGCCCTGCTTTGGCTGTGTGTGTGTGTGTGTGCATGCACACGCACCCACACGCATGTATCTGCGTGCACACATATGCATGTGCTCGCGCAAGCCTCCCGGGGTGCGCTTACTTAACGGAATTTTATTTCTTGTAACTTCCTTCCCGGTTTGATAGCAAAATTCACCTCCGTCTTCCCGTCAAACTCCTTGTTCCACAGTCAACCCTGGGCATCACTAACCTACAGAATTCTCTTCTGAGTTTCTCGAATCTTCTGGTGCTGTACCCATTGCGTCACTGGCCCTGTGTCTTCTGAGTTTCTCAGCAGAGATGTGTGACTCTCTGGGCTCCAGATTGTGGAGGATTAGGAGAAACCCAAGTTTTATACATTTCCGTAGGGTTTACGTCCTGCAGTTGAAGGGTATGAAGGGCTCGGCCCCCAGAGACACGACTCCCCCGCTGTGTTTGTCACAAGGGAGCTCGAAGGCAGCCTTTCCCCTATGATGCCCCGCTGTCTCTATACCCAAATGTTCTCACACAGCCCGCGTTGCCAGAGTTAACCATATTCATCTGCCTTTTTTTGTAACCCACAGCCGAGCCATCACGTTCTCTTCCTTTCTGGGGCTTCTGTTCCTTGTGTGAATGGTTCTTTCTCTGTTGTGAGCTTTGGTGACTGTGTCAGGGTTCCTTTAGGAGACAAGTTTCCCCCCACGGTCTGAAAAACACAACGCAAGAAGAGCCCTGTTAATGGGGGGCCCCCTCCGGCCTAGCCGTCCAGAACACCGCCCTTCATGCTCCGCTCTCGGGAAACGTGTTCCCGCCAGCTGTATTCAACACCACAAGCAGTTTTAAGACTAAATGTGTATCCGAGATAATAAAAATCTGTATTAGGGGCGCCTGGGTGGCTCAGTCGGTTAAGCAGCCGACTTCGGCTCAGGTCATGATCTCGCAATCCGTGAGTTCGAGCCCTGCGTCGGGCTCTGTGCTGATGGCTCAGAGCCTGGAGCCTGTTTCAGATTCTGTGTCTCCCTCTCTCTGACCCTCCCCCATTCATGCTCTGTCTCTCTCTGTCTCAAAAATAAATAAACGTTAAAAAAAATTAAAAAAAAAAAAAGCTGTATTAAAAAAAGGGGGGGCGCCTGGGTGGCGCAGTCGGTTAAGCGTCCGACTTCAGCCAGGTCACGATCTCGCGGTCCGTGAGTTCGAGCCCCGCTTCGGGCTCTGGGCTGACGGCTCGGAGCCTGGAGCCTGTTTCCGATTCTGTGTCTCCCTCTCTCTCTGCCCCTCCCCCGTTCATGTTCTGTCTCTCTCTGTCCCAAAAATAAATAAACGTTAAAAAAATATTAAAAAAAATGGAGAACCAGATAAATGCTGAGAGCAGAAACTACTCCCCCCCTCCCACCCAGGATTCACTAACAACAAAACTCAGCCCCCGGGGAGACCAATGTTCTACAATCTCTTCAGAAACTCACTGGCTTCCAGCTCAGTTTAAAATTGAGCAACCATTGGGGCGCCTGGGTGGCGCAGTCGGTTAAGCGTCCGACTTCAGCCAGGTCACGATCTCGCGGTCCGTGAGTTCGAGCCCCACATCAGGCTCTGGGCTGATGGCTCAGAGCCTGGAGCCTGTTTCCAATTCTGTGTCTCCCTCTCTCTCTGCCCCTCCCTCGTTCATGCTCTGTCTCTCTCTGTCCCAAAAATAAATAAACGTTGAAAAAAAAAAAAGATAAAATTGAGCAACCATCAAGGTAGATAAATGGATCTTTTATTTATTTATTTTTTTTTGCTTCGGTCCTTGTGAGTTTTCTGTCGGGAGGGCCACCTGCCTGGCGTATCCATGCAACCCACAGCCGCCAGCACAGGCTCCGGAGTGTGTCTGGCAGCTTTCTCACTTACGCCGTGCAAAGAAGCAATTCTCATTTTAGACTCAACGGCTCCGAAGGTCCTTTTCACCTGGCCTCCAACTCTTTGACCTTTGTAAGCCACTGGGGGGGGGGGGGTGATTCCAATACTTGGCCACTTAATGCTTCCATTGTTAATTCCAATGCTTAGCCACTGAATGCTTCCATTGTTCTATATTACTTTTAAAAAATCATCTTGATTGCCTGACTTTTTCTGCATTTTAGTCTAGGTTCTTTCTTAACCTGTTCAAGTGTGACATGCTCTTTCTGGATTTGTTCAAATTATACATTCAATTAGCGAGGCACCATATTAAATTGAGAACACCTCACTGAACACAGAGCACTCTTGGATTCTGCATCTTGGCAATTAATTGGTGTCTACTCCATTGACAGAGTTTTCTAAAAGAATAGACTTCCAAATGCGTCTCCTGACCGTTTTGAATCCATGAAAAACGTCTTCACCTCTTCGGTGCTGTCGCAGTTTTGCAAGTTTTACAGATTGGTTTTACAGAGCTTTGAAATGTAGATCAGCTCACGTCCTGAACGTATGTGTTGGCATCTCCGTTGGCAGTCAGGTTTCCATGAATATTTCGCGTTTATATAGGATCCTGGGTGCCTGGTGAGTTTCTAGTCGGATTTCCTGGACACAGGATGTAGATGTACAGCTACATCTAGTCTCAGATCACATGCCACGTGTGTGGTCTGTAGGGGTTGTCTGAGGCTGAGTCTTGTCTCTGTGTGTCGTGGGGAGTGGGTTACCATTTTGTCAAGTATTGTGTGTGCATTGTGCTGCCTTAAGCATTACCTCCTTTATTTTTTTATTTTTTTATTTTTGATTTTACTTTTTTGTTTTTATTATGTACTATATTGATACACCGCATAACCTTCTAGAAAGGGCAGATGAGCATAACCGAGTTAATCCTCATCGGTCAGGAAAAGGCTTCTTTAATCAATATTTTCCAAACCCTTTGACACATAGTAACGATTAACTCCAGAGATGCGCCCGTCTCTTTGCATCAAACTCCACTGATACCGATAATAGGCAACCCTTTTTTCCTTGCCCCCGTTACAGAACCTGTGGATGTGCGCAGTGGCTATGCCGGGGATGACCAAGCACACTGCCATGACGCCGATCCCGGGAAGAATCTCGAACCACATCGCGCTGCGGCTGCCAGGACCGAGCCCCTCCTTCCCGGCCCCCTAAAGGTGACCCCAAGCATTACCTCCTTTAAACCCGATCCCATGAGGTGGGAACTCTGAGTCTCCCCGCTTGGCTAGATCTGCCCACAGCGCGTGTATACTGTCTCAGGCAAACACATCCCAGCCTTCCACCTGCTGCCCCTCACACACATCCATGGGCACATGAGAGAAGTGAGCAGCGTGGTCCAGAGGTTATATCAGTGCCTGAGTGCATATCCTGGCTCTCCCGCTTACCGGGGAGACACGGGGCAAGGTGCTTCACCTCTCTATGCCTCAGTTTCCCCGTCTGGAAAACAGGGATCCAATAGTACAGTTGGTCCTCACGACTCATGAACCCCATACTTGCGGATTCAGCCACTGGCGTGCAATGACCCGTGACCCCGAAATGAATACCTGCGGTGTTTCATGATCATTCACGAAGACTCATTCAGACAGGAGTTCCAGTGCTGTTGGCCGTGGGTTTAGTGTTGACGGATCAGCAACATATTCAATGAAATGTCTTTAAGCAGAGACACATGAAACAAGGTTATGTATTGACTGGCTGACAGAAATGTTGTGAGCAGAGGCTTACGCAACCCTGACCTTGTGATTCCCCTGGGAGCAGTGGTTCAGAACTCATGAATTCGGAGTGTTGGTGGGGAATTTGTGGAACGAAACTGACACGACTAACAAGAATGAACTGCGCTGGCCTCGCAGGGTGACAAGATTTGAGTAAACAAATGCCCACCAGGCTTGGAGCTATATGGCTGCCATACAGGAAGCGTGGAGAAATGTTAGCTTCTACTCTTAGTTACCTGGAAAGGCCACCCTCATATTCACCACCTGGGCCTTCCTTCTGGATTCTTCCAGTCCTCCCTGCCTTGCTGAATCTCTGACACCGAGGAGAAGAAGACCAGGATCCTCTGGGCGCCTGTCCCACCTTGTACAAAAATTGACGGTAGTGATTTCTACGCCGGGCCATCTCTGCCACATGGTCGCGTTTGACAGACTGCCCTGTGGGTGTGTGGGACAGTACGTGTCAAACTCCCAACGGTGTCTCTACTGTCTAAGGGCGCAGCCTGGCTCTCTCTCATCTCTCTAATCTGGAAAACAATCTGGCCTTCTGGAAGGTTCTCTTCCCCATTATTTGGGAAGGCTTAGGGAATCCTTGCTCAGACTCTGGGGTGACAGGCGGGGGTGGGAGTTGTAAAACGGAAGGTCTTTGCAGCTTCAGGATGAAGCCGAGAACTTCAAGGCGGAAGCAAGACCCCGGGTGGGAAGGACCCTGGCCTTGACAAAGCCTTTTCTTGAGCTCCTTCCCAGTAGCGTGGATTTCTGCCATCCTCCGGGGCTCTCTGCCTCCAGAGTGCTCTCAAGCCCACGTCCTGAATGCTGAGCCCCTTAGTGACCACTCAGAGTGAAGCTTGTCCACCTGACCATGACCACCCTCCTCTGGCTCTGACCACCACCCCTCTTCTGTTGCCAAGACGTCCTCCCTTCTCCACCTAATTTAGGTCCCTCGAATAGAAAGATCCATTTAAAGTCATTTAATTTTCTTTGAGAAGAGTGAAGGGGCTGATGAGTCTTCGGAAGAATTCACCAAAAGGAGAAATGGTCACTCCTTCTTTGTGAGCAGCAGGGCAATCGTGTCCCCGTTCTGATATTACACATGCGGTTACTTGCCCCCCGTGAACGTCTGTTTCCCAGGGGCAAACAAGGTTTGGCATGCTTGCCTCTCCCACGTGGAGTCCTGAAGACTGAGTGAGTAACCCAGGGAAAGCCCCCAAATGATCATCCAGCACCGGGCTCAACAAACTTCCTCTGCAAAGGGCCAGATAGAAAATCTTTCAGACTTCCTGTCCCTAAAGCGGCCATCAACAATATGCCGAGGACTGGGTATGGCCGTGTTCCAATAAAACTTCATTTATGGACACCGAAATTTGAATTTCATACAATTGTAATGTTTACAAAATTTTATCTTTCTTTTGATTGCTCCTAACCATTTAACAGTGTAAAAAAAAATTCTTAATTCACCAGCTCTACAAAACCAGATTTGGCCCACGGACTGTAGTTTGCCAACCCCCTATCTGGTATGTAGTCATTACTCAATAAACGTCAGCCTCAGTGACAAACAGGATCTTCCTTTGTAAGTCCCTGGCTCCTGATGGAAGTCAACTTGGTGGCACCTTTCTCTGAAGGCCTGCGACTGTTTCACTACCCTCCAAGAACAGTCTAGAAAGCACAGTTTTGAAGATTCTTGGTAGAAAGGCAAACACATTTCATCCACAGTGATCTAGGCCAATGGCACTTCAAGAGAAGGTGGGAGGAAGGTGGGCTTGGAGTCACAGGAATTGGGTTTCAGCTGCAGGTGTTTAACGAGCTCATTAACTTTTTGGCCTCAGTTTCCCTCAGGAGGGACATGGAGATAATACTACTATTCTAATAATAAAAGTAGCTAACACCAGTGAGTCACATGAGGTGATTTACCTATATAAATTTACTTAATTCTTATTACAACACTGTGGGTGCCATTATGATTATTTATTTATTCCTGTTTTACAGACAAGGAAACTGAGGCACAGTCATGTTAGCTCATTTGCTCAAAGTCATATAGTGAGGCAGAAATAGTCAGGAGTCAAACTTGGGTACTTTAAAACTTCATCATGCTTAGCCAACCTTTTTAAACTTCAAGCTAAACTTTAGAGGTTGCCTAATCCATTCCCTTAACTTGTTCCTATTTTCGTATATTGGGTAACCCATTCATCCATCTGCTGGGCTGGGCGCTGGTGATACAAAATAGGCAGGACACCATTCTGGGTGTCTAGGATCCCCAAAGGTGGAGAGGGAGACAGATAAATCAACAAACAAGGCAACACCACTCAACTGAAGTCTGAATAGTGTTGGGAGGGACTCAAGACAAAGAGTCATTGGTCTTAGAAGTTGGCAGGGGGTGTTTGCGAGGGGTGGGGAAAGGTATCAGGAAAAACTTCATAGGAGATGTCACTTCTGAGTTGGGCCTCTGAATCCCTTGGCTTGGCATTCAAGGCTTTTCATAGCCTTGACCCAGTTTGCCTTTCCAGCATCCCATCCTGCCTCTTTGCCCACCCAAAGCTTCACTTCTATATTACCAGACCATTCATGATACTTCTCAACAGTTGGCCCATGGACAAGTGCAGCAGGGGACAAAGCTTTCACTATCATGTGGCAAAATTAAAAGAGGGTCCATGAGTGACTCCACCATAAGCCTACATTTGTTCAGTGGGAATTACGTGCCATTTTTTTTTTACCATGTTCTTCCTAATTTGTTGATGTAAAAATAACCTTTCTTTTTTAGAAATGAAATAAGAGTAGAAGAGATGGTAGTTTTTTTCCTGTTGATTATTTCACTTGGCATCCCTGCCCCCCATCCCACTCATACACACACACACACACACACACACACACTGGTTGCCAACACTCACCATTTTTTCAAGACAGTGGTCCGTGAAATTGCAAGCCTACGACCAGCACTCAGAACCGTGAGCCCAGTTTTATCCTTGGGATCCACTGACTGTGATCCTCTCTTACACTGATCCCACCAGAAAGTGCTTTGGGGGTCTCCGCCCTTCCCCAGCCTGCCGGCCTTTTCTTGTGTGTGGCACCCCCTCTTGGTTGGCCCACCCCAAATCCACCGCTTGCCCCTTTCACCGTGCAAAGACTGCTGTCTACCCCATGGTCCAGCTGTCAGATACGTGGTTCCACCCTCCACACTTCCTGTTGAGTTAGACCAGTAAGCCCTTCTTGACTTCATTCATACACATGGCCTAACCTCTGACCATTACCAGGAAAAAGAGACCTGATCGCCTCTTGAAAAAAATACTTTTTATGAAATATTTGTAACATTAACAGAAGTGCATAGACTAACGTAATGAACACTTGGGCAGACGACAACTCAGCTTGGCCAACACTCAGATGTCCAATGGAACATCACTCCATTCCTTCCAGATCTCTTAACCTTTTCTTTCAAATAAAACATCACAGCACTGAAGTTCCAAGGTGCCCCTTCTGCCCCCATTTACTCTCCTCCCCAGAGAAAACATTCGAACTGAAGTGAGCGTATATCCTTCCTGTGCATGTTTTTGTACTTTTACTCCATTGGTAAGAACCCAGAAGTAACACTGTCTTAATTAAATGGTAGCAAACTCCAGGCGTCATCGTGAACTTCCTTTACCGTAATCCAAGATTGTGTTTTCTGATATTTATCCATATACCTTGACACCCTTCATACGAACGTGTGTGGTGCTCCATAGTTACGTATTCTTGTCTCCTGTTGATGGACTTCTAGACCGTTTCCAGGTTGGGGATATTGCATCCAGAGCTGTGAAGACCTCTCGATGACCTCCTGTGCAATTTGGACTCCCTTTTAATAATTTTTCTGATATGTCTGATGATGCCTGAGCAGCAAGGAAATGCCAGGCAATGAGGAAAAACTGAGGCCGGTGCTCCTACAAAGAGGCAAGGCTGAATCTTGACTGAGTGGGAAATGACACCATCCCCTGGAGGAGTTCAGAGATCACCTCTTCTTCAGGAATCAATTTCTGATTTGTTTCCTTTGGACACCTTGCCCCAGGGCCTTCGCGCCGGGGAAGAGCTGCTCAGCCCCGGGGCTGGAGGCGGCCAAGGTCTTCCCAGGATATTGCTGCTTGTGGAGATTTGCAAAGACTCTTCCATGGGTGCGGGTAATTGCACAAAGTCGTCTGTGAGTTTCATAAGTCAGTTTAGCAGCCATATAATTGAGGTAGTTTAATTTTAGCTCTTCATTTCTCCTTATAAGAGGGAGCTGTTTCTGAGAAATCTAAAAATTTTCCTTTCCCCAGAAGAAGTTTCTTTCAAGCCTGAACTAATCTCAGGCGGCGGCACACTCGCGGCATCATCCACGTGAGGTCTAGCAAAAGGCTTGTCCCAAGTTTGCTGGCCCCAAAATTAGCCCCGTAACTTGAGTGTGAGTTTCAGACTGACTCCTTTCCACTTGCTCTGCTTCTGGCCTGGCGACTGAAGGATTCAGGCCCCACATCAGCCAGTCACTTGTGATGCTGCTCGGGTGGCAGGCAGTCACCTCAGGCCAAAGAGCTACAGATTTGCAGGAATGGGTTCTCGGTCACCTCCCACAATTCTGGTGAGGCTCAAAAAGTTATGTTCAAAATCCCGGGGAGCTTCTGATCTTAGCATCAGCTTGAATTGGACCCTACCTGCGGGAAGATGTTTCTGAGTCATTCTTTCCTGTCTCCCCAGGGAGCAGGGCAGGAATTCTAAGAAATCTGTATGTAAATTAAAGCCATTGTTTTCGAAACTGCACCACTAACCTTGTCACACTTTTGTTTGATTTATTTATTTTTAAGTTTATTTACTTACAGAAGGAGAGAGAGTGGGGGGGGGGGCGGAATCCCAAGCAGGCTCCACACTGTCCAGCCCGTGGGGCTGAAGTCACCAACCCTGAGATCATGACCTGAGCCAAAATCAAGAGTCGGACGCTTAACCGACGGAGCCACCCAGGCGCCCCCCACTTTTGTTTTAAAACTTAGTAAAGGCTCTTGATGGCTGACTGTAAAAAGTGGGAGCTCTTTAGCTTGACATTCAAATCCCTCCCGTGAGCTGGTCCTGCTGACTTTTCTAGAGTCGGTCTTATTACTTATTTCCTTCTCATACTATCTATTTTCTTTTCACATGGAACTACATACTTTCCCCCACTGCATACACCCTTTTACACTCTTGTGATTTCGAATTGCTTCTCCCCCTGCCCAGAATTGCCTTCCTTCTCTGCTGTGGCCTCAAATTCCTATTCATCTGTCAAGACCCAGGTCAAATGCCCCATCTCTTAGCAACCTTCACACCCATCCTTAGCCACCTCACCCATCTGTGTATTATAATCTTTCATGTGTCTGTGTGTCTGTCTCTCTAAACAGACTTCAATTTCTGTGATGTACTCATCTCCCAGGACAACGTAGAGGTTCATGGTTTGGGAGCTCTGGAATCCAACAGGCTCTGACTCATATCCCAGCCCGAGCACAGCTTAGCTGTGTGACCTTGGACAGTTACTTAACCGCCTTTAACATCACATTTGGCATCCATAAAATGAAGATGTGTCAATCTCATAAGGGGGTCGTAGGGATGCCAGAAAGGCACTTAAGAAAGGGCCTGACACATAGTAAATGCTTGATAAATGTCAGCTACATTGATGAGGCTGTCATTTACTTTTAGCACCCAGCACGTCTGCGGGCACCTAGTAGGTGGTCAATCAACATTAGTTATATAAAAGTTCACTGCAAGTATTTTGGAGACTACGACTAGCGCTCAAGTGCTGAATTAACTAACTCATTCAAGCCCTGAGCTTCCTCGGTCAATCAGAAACTGTAAGCTCTGGGTACCACCCTTGACCTTCAGCCTGAACCCTTTGCAGGTGTCCTGCTGGAACTTTGGTCGTCACGACTCTTGGGGCTCTGAAATTTTTTTGCTTCCCTTTTCTTCATCTGACTTTAGGTTTTTGTGACTTCTTCACTGGATCCTAGGGAATTTTAAATACAAATTATCACATCACGGAAACATCCTGATATGACAGCTGCTGCTTTGTGCAGCAATATTTCAGACTTTCCAGAACAAATGATGAGTGCACTTGGAGATATATGCAAGGTACTTGGGGATCATTACCAAAAAGGTGCTCTTTGAGAATTTGAATATACTTAAAAATAAAATAATAATAATAATAATGATTCTTAGAGTTTGACCTGTGCCGTTGAGATGTGATCCTTTATACGTTTAGATGCACATACAGGGCACCTGGGTGGCTCAGTCAGGTAAGTGTCTGACTCTTAAAATCGGCTCAGTCATGATATCACAGTTGGGAGATCGAGTCTTACGTCAGGCTCCACGCCTAGCGTGGGTTGTCTCTCTCTCTCTCTCTCCCTCTGTCCCTCCCCTGTTTGTGCACTCTCTCTCTTTCAAAAAAAATATGCACATACAAGGAATTTTATGTTGGAAGCATATGGATGAGACAGCTTCACAGTATGTCTTTTCTGAGTACTAACTATTAATTTGGGTGTTAAGCCCTTATTTACTTGGGTAACACAGAGCCCTGCCATTCAAGTAATCACCAGCAAATAAAACCTTCATATGCATTACTGGCAAGAGGATGGATTAGCACCCCATATAACCCAGATTATTTCCAATTCCTGTCTCCCGTCTCTTGTGACATTGCTGTCATTCGTGTCACTTAGCACATGGGTAAGCACATGGGTCACCCAACACATTGTTCCTATTACTATTTTGAAGTTGTCTTTCAGATCAATCGAGGACGACTGTAGGCCCCCCTTATTCACGATTTCGCTCTCCACGATCTCGGTTAACCGTGGTCAGCTGCAGTCCGGAGGCAGATGAACTCCTCCTCCTGACCTATCTCCTCAGAAGGTCAACAGTAGACTAACGCTGTGTCACATTGCCTGCGTCACTCACCTTACGTCATCTCATCACGTGGGCATTTTGTCACCTCACATCATCACAAGAAGAAGAAGCGTGAGTGTAACACAATACGATATTTGGAGAGAGAGGGAGAGAAGGACCACATTCACATAACTTTCATCACGGTATAGTGTTGTAATCGTTCTATTTTATTATTTTTGTTCACCTCTCAGTGTGCCCAGTTTCTATATAAATTTTGTCATAGGTATGTATGCATAGGAAACGACATAGTATATGTAAGGTTTGGGACCAGGTACCCGGTTGCAGGGGGGTCTTATCAGATAAGGAGAATGACTGAAAAAATTTCTCTTTTATTATTTATAAAAGATTGCATTCTTTTCTTTGCTACATTTATTGATTCCTTTCCCATTTCTCTTCCTTTCATTGTGTAGTCCTAACTTGCTGGCCCGCACTATTTTTCTTCTCCCTGCACTGCTCCTGCTGGGGCTTTTCCACTAGTTTTGTTTGTCTGCAAAAATGTTTATTTCTTGTTTACTCTGAAAGATCATTTCACTAGACATGGATTTCTAAGTCAGTGGCTTATTTTTTTCGACACTTTCAACGTTGCACTGCACCCTTTTTCCTTGCATGTTTGCACAGTTTCTGAAGAGACGCCTGGGTTAATTCTGACCTCTGCTGCTTGGTGTTCTGGGAGCTTCCTGAATCTGTGGTTTGCTATCTGTCACCAATTTGAAAAATCCTCAGTCGTCATCCCTTCTACCTTTCTTGTCTTCCTCCGTGTATTCTCACATGGTCAAGGAAGAGACCTCTGGTACCTTCATCCCCTTATAAGGGGACCAATCCCAGTGCTATAGATTAAATGTTCGCGTCCCCCCCCCCCCAACAAATGTATATGTTGAAACCTAGTCCCCAGCGTTGATAGTATTTGGAGGGAGAGCTCTTTGGGAGATAATTAGGTCACAAGGGTGGAACCCTCACTAAAGCGATTAGTGCTTTTAGTAAAAAGGCCCCAGACAGATCCCTCACCCAATCCTGCCAAGCAAGGTTACAGAGGGAAGATGGCTATCTGCGAACCGAAGTAGGCTCTCACCAGATACTGACTCTGCCAGCACCTTGATCTTGGACTTCCCAACCCTGGAACTGTGAGAAATAACTTCTGTTGTTTATGCCACCCAGTCTGTTAACAGGTATTCTGTCTTGACGGACCAAGCAGACTAACGCACTCCATCATGGAGGCTCCAGCCCAATGACTTCACACAAACACGATGACCTCCCAAAGGCCCCACCTCCACTTACTACCACATTGGGGATTAGGGCTTCATTATATGAATTCGGGGGAGACACATTGAACCCTCACCACCCATAGCTTGTGTGCCCATCACACGAGAGGCCTCTCCCTTCCCTGAACTCACCACACTCCTTCCTATCTCCAAGTCTCTTCCTTCCAGGTAGAGTTGCCTTCCCCACTTCTCAACCTTCCAAATCTAGCTGAAATAACCACTTCGATGGTGCAGCTTCCCTGAGCCTCCGGGGAGCCTCAGTCACCCCCCTGCGCTGGGCTCCTGCCGCCCCCCTAAGCATGCCCATCTCAGCACATAACTAATTCCCCCTCACCTCACCCCCTCAGGCGCATGAGCCCTTCGGCAGCAGGGGCTGACTGACTCCACTTTGCCTCCTTAGGGACGGTCAGTCAAGTAAAAGTTGAATTCAGACCCCAAGGACCTCTTCACCATTTGTCCTGGCCTCTTTCCTCCGCTACTCACTGCTTGGAGGCGTCATCCTATCACTGTTATTTTTTTTTCTCTGAAATTCAGGGTGAAAGCTTGCTCTCTGCAAGGCTCCGTCCTTTCTGGGCCTCTGCGTTCCCGCCTTGACGTGTATGATTCAACCATCTCTGCAAACACGTTCCTATGCTTCTTTCGGCTCCCATCAACCAGACAACCGCATTTATGCTGAGGCCCTAAATTTAGTTTCCTCTGTAGAAGTTTAAGGGCCATTTAGAGCAACTACGCCACTAATCTGAGGTGACAGTTTCAGCCTCGTGCAGAATTTGCCACCACAGCAATGTGGCAGATGAATGCGTCAGCTGACTGCTCCCTGACCCTCGCCATTCAAGCCGCCACCCTTGCTAGTCGGTGCGGTCCCTGTCGTCTGCAAAAGAAGCCAGCATCGTGCTCTCTGTAGGTTTGATGCCCAAAGAGGGACTGAGTTGTAGGTAGAAACCTCAGTCCAAAAGCCCAGGTGAGTGAGAAATAGAGCTTTATTTTCTTTTTTTTTAAATATTTTTTTCAACATTTTTTATTTATTTTTGGGACAGAGAGAGACAGAGCATGAACAGGGGAGGGGCAGAGAGAGAGGGAGACACAGAATCGGAAAGAGGCTCCAGGCTCTGAGCCATCAGCCCAGAGCCTGACGCGGGGCTCGAACTCACGGACCGCGAGATCGTGACCTGGCTGAAGTCGGACGCTTAACCGACTGCGCCACCCAGGCGCCCCAGAGCTTTATTTTCTACAATGCAATTTAATGCCTGACTCGAAGTGTTCCCCTCTGACTGACTGGGAGAAAACTTCACTTTGATCTTTTTCTGTAGTTTCCAGCACGCGTGTCAGGTGGGGCCAAACTCTGGGATCTTATGCAGGGTCAAGGAGTCTTCCGGCGGGAAGGTTGGAGATGGGGTGGGAGACAGGGCCTTTTGTCCTTGGTTCGTCGTCTGTACAGGTTGCTATCAGGTGATGCCTACTTTCTGTCCTCAGGTTCTGTCAGGCCTGGTGACTTCTTGCTACTTTTGTTTCATGTGTATTTACACTGGGATGTTTTGCAAGGCCCTCGGTTGCCTCTTTGGCCATTTCTTCAGGGTCTTACTGCCTCCCTGCAGGGGTAGTTCAGGTGGTATTCAAGCCCCTTGGCCGGGATGCACACAGATTTCTCACCCTTCCTCAAGCCCAGGGGCATCTCTTTCTCCTCTGAGGTGCAGAAAGCTTTGACGTCACCCTTTCTTTGATCAAGAAACTCTGTTTAGGCCCCAAGTACCTTCCCTCTCAGGTCTTCTAGAACATTCTCCTGGATATGTAAGGTCCCACCTTTAGAACACAATAGCCAGGAAGTCTCGTAGGCCACTTCCGCTTTCTGCCCCGAAACACACTGTCCTTGAGGTAAGTAGTCAGCAGACAGCTGACCTGAGTAAGGGAAAGAGAGGGGGCCAATGTGCAAAGAAAATCATGTAGATTCATATTTCAAAATATTACCAAGCCGTAGTCAGGTGGTAGGGGGTCTTATGGGGTACAGAGACATTTTCTCATCTCAGTCTCAATAATCTGCTGGATCAAAACTCTCCTGAGCATGGAAGTGCTTTCTTTTCTGCTTATATTGTTCAGATACGATGCAGATAACTTTGGTTCGCGCTCATTAATTGCAATACTAAATTCCTCATGTAAAACATAGGCTTCTTCTGTCATTCACGTAATGTGATATCGTCCTGGAGTAGATATGAGACAGAGGGACGGTCGAATCGAAGGCTATACGTTTGTTGTTACAACAAATGTGTTGGTTGTCTCTCCAAAAGCTTTCTCCAGTGTGGTTACTCTGATCAGTTGTACACGAGACACCCATCTCATCTGCAGGTGTGTTGGACCAGAGAGCCTCTGACAAAACGATGGCTCCCGACATAAGAAACACAAGGGACACATAGCCCTTGGCTTTGGAGAAGCCAGGCAGGCTCCCCGCTGAGAGTCAAAAAAAAAGAATGTTTCGATTTAAGGAAAAGTTGTTGATTCCAAACAAAACGAGAGGGAGTCGTGTAACAATGTTAAATGGATTTTTTTTTTTAAAAATCTGGACTCAGAGGGGCGCCTGGGTAGCTCAGTCGGTTAAGCGTCCGACCTCAGCCAGGTCACGATCTCGCAGTCCGTGAGTTCGAGCCCCGCGTCAGGCTCTGGGCTGATGGCTCAGAGCCTGGAGCCTGTTTCCGATTCTGTGTCTCCCTCTCTCTCTGCCCCTCCCCCGTTCACGCTCTGTCTCTCTCTGTCTCAAAAATAAATAAAACGTTAAAAAAAATTTTTTTTTAAAAAATCTGGACTCAGAATTTCAGCTGAACCTCAGAGCTTCGAGAAAGGCCGGCTAAGTACTCTGCTTTCTAAAGGGAGGCACTGGGCAGAATCCCACAGTGACCAGAGTTCATCTTTTCAGCGACCGGAAATTATATACACGATGGAATACTAGTTGGCAGTGAGAAAGAATGAAATCATGCCATCTGCAGCAACGTGGGTAGAACTGGAAGGTATTATGCTGAGTGAAATAAGTCAGTCAGAAAAGGACAGCTATCATATGTTTTCAGTCATCTCTGGATCATGAGAAACTTAACAGAAGACCGTGGGGGAAGGGAAGGGAGAAAATAGTTACAAACAGAGAGGGAAGGAAGCAA
The DNA here is from genome assembly GCF_018350175.1 of Felis catus. Lineage (NCBI taxonomy): Eukaryota > Metazoa > Chordata > Mammalia > Carnivora > Felidae > Felis > Felis catus. The sequence continues at coordinate 174,618,980 of NC_058368.1, forward strand.
ACCACAAGAGACTCTTAAATACAGAGAACAAACTGAGGATTGATGGGGGTCTGGGGGAGAGGGGAAAATGGGTGATGGGCACTGAGGAGGGCACTTGTTGGGATGAGCACTGGGTGTTGTATGGAAGCCAATTTGACAATAAATTATAATAAAAAAAATTTTTAAGAAATAAAAAAACACCTCATCTCCAGCCAGACTTTTGCTCAATTGCCGAATATCCCAGGACCAGATGGCTGCATTAGAAGGTGCTCAAGTGAACCTGACCTGTATACCCTGAAAATGGCAGCCCCCGGCCCTCACCTGGATGAGTCTCAAGTCAGGAGGCTGCAGGATTCTCCTCTCAGAGAGGAAGCTGGGAGGGAGTAGTGCACGGTCTGCTGAGGCAAAGGATTATGAGTTCCCATGGGCCAGGAGGAAACTTCAGGTAGCCAACGGAGAGCCATCTTGAAAAGACTCTCGCCAAGAGAGCTGAATGCCAGTGGAGGGGCCCCCGGCAGAAAGACTGCTTGTGAATCTCTGGGGCAGAAGACTATAGACACCTTGAAAGAGCCCAGCAATGACTCTGTGTGTGTGTGTGTGTGTGTGTGTATGGGGGGGGCAGGTAATCAAGCCATGGCAGAGGACATTGGCCACCACGAGAACTCCAGCAAGTACCAGTTAACCGAACAGAACTTCACCCATTGCTATTGCCCCTTTTCTCCCCCAAGTAGCCCCAGAGGGCTCCTAAGACACCGGTACTGGGAGAAGGGGCTCCGGAGCAGGCCTGAGAGGTAGAGAGAGCGGCCGTGGACTGGATGAAAGGTTGAAGTTTGATCACAGCGGTGTGGAGTTCTCGAACACCTGAAAATGAGACCACTACCCAGAATGAGTGGGGAAAGAAACGAAACAGCTCAGAGGGCTGCCTGAAGTTTGAGTGGAAGAAAAAATAAGAGATATTTCCTGATGGGATCTTGCCAAATTCGGATTATTGAAACATCCAGGCATGGAAGACAATGCGGGGAGAGGTGCACCTGTAGATATGGCTACAGAGAATGAACGCCCACTCTGCTTAGGGTGCCCACGGCCATCACCCAAGGGTACAGCGTGCAGTCCCAGGGCACAGGGCCGCTGGGAATGGCAGAAGCATGTGACACAGTAAGAAATATGTATGTTTGGTCTCTGCCCCCAGTTCCTGACACGGAGGTCCTGAAACTCCTATCATTTTCCCGATTTCAGCTCAGGTCATGATTTCACAGTTCACGAGGTGGAGCCCCAAGTCAGGCTCCGAGCTGATAGCCCAGAGCCTGCTTGGGATTCTCCATCTCTCTCCCTCCCTCTCTTTCTCTCTCTCTCTCCCGCTCTGCCCCTCCCCCACTCACATCCACCCCCCTCTCAGTCAAAATAAGTAAATACACTTAAAAATAAAATCTTCTCTGGGCGCCTGGGTGGCTCAGTCGGTTGGGCGGCCGACTTCGGCTCAGGTCACGATCTCGCGGTCCGTGAGTTCGAGCCCCGCGTCGGGCTCTGTGCTGTCAGCACAGAGCCCGGAGCCTGTCTCAGATTCTGTGTCTCCCCCTCTCTCTGACCCTCCCCTGTTCATGCTCTGTCTCTCTCTGTCTCAAAAATAAATAAACATTAAAAAAATAAAAAATAAATAAAAAATAAAAATAAAAACTTCTCTAATAAAAAAATTCTAGGATATCCAGTTGGTGTCTCGGAAACTGGAAAACCGACTGGTGCAGAGAGAACCTCCCATATTTGGTGTCAGAAGTGAATGGAGACATAGCTTTTCCTTCAGCCATCTTCCCCCATTACCGTGTTCCCACTCTACTCCTAACCCCCATCCAGTCCCCAAGTCCTATGAGGATAACCTGGAGAATTTTGGACCCATCGTCCCTTCTCAATCTCCACTCCCACCATCTAGTCCTGTTTTCACCGTGTCTCCCTCAGACGTCTCTCCTTCTCCCTTATAAACATCATGCTGTTTGGGGCGCCTGGGTGGCGCAGTCGGTTAAGCGTCCGACTTCAGCCAGGTCACGATCTCGCGGTCCGTGAGTTCGAGCCCCGCGTCAGGCTCTGGGCTGATGGCTCAGAGCCTGGAGCCTGTTTCCGATTCTGTGTCTCCCTCTCTCTCTGCCCCTCCCCGTTCATGCTCTGTCTCTCTCTGTCCCAAAAATAAATAAACGTTGAAAAACAAACAAACAAACAAACATCATGCTGTTCCAGACACTGTACCTTCCCCTTCTATTTCACCCTGGCTATTCTTCAAGATAGGTCCAAACATCTTACCCTGGCATTCAAGGCTCTGCACAATTCATTTTTAACCTGCCTTTCCACCCTCCCCTTCCACTGCTTCCTCCCACGGATCCTACATGGGGCTGCACCTCTGTGCCTTTCATATTCTACCTGGAAAGACGATCTCACTCGCCTCTAGGGCCAAGCTCCTATTCATACTTCAATGCCCACTCTTCAAGTGTCCTGCCTTATTTGAAGCCTTCATGGATTTTCCCAAGGCCGTTTTCTGCATGTTCACAGCATCGCAGTATGAAGCTCCTTTCAGTGTCAAACACATTTTTCAGCAATTTACATACGTTTCTGACATCTCCACTAGACTGCGAGCTCCTTGAGGGCAGAGAAGAGTCTGGCTCATCTCTGCTTGTCTAGCATTTAGGGTGGAGCCTGGCAGAGATAAGTGCTTAGTGAGTTGACATGTGTTTTGGGGTTTTTTTTTTAATGTTTGTTTGTTTATTTATTTTGAGAGAGAGAGACACAGACACGAGTGAACGGGGGAGCGACGGAGAGAGCGAGGGAGACACAGAATCCGAAGCAGGCTCCAGGCTCGGAGCTGTCAGCACAGAGCCCGACGAGGGGCTCGAACTCACGAATCAGGAGACGATGACCCGAACTGAAGTCTGCTGCTTAACCAAATCTTTGTACATATCCGCAGTTCCAGCTTCTTTACGGAGACCATCTGCTGTTGCGTAATAAAAACAAAACAACAAACAAGTTTTTTGTGATTTAAAAATTAAAGCGGTGGGCACACTCACATCCTTCGGATGGTTTTGTCCTGGAGGAGGTAAAAGCATTTTGCAGGCAACGTCTTGATTTGATTTGATATTTATTAGGTAGGCTGAAAATAGAACGCTGGTGAGGCCAGGTAGCTGCTCTTAACCTCGTTTTAGGAACAAGTGTCCTGAGAGACACAGGGAGTCTGGATGTTGTCCGTGTTTAGCCAGTGGGACGTCAGACCTGAGGCTATTTCATTGTCAGCCTGCCCGCCCAACACAGCGAGGAAAATTACAGAGAAGACAAGATGTGGCTTTCAGGTTAATCAGCTCTCTGAGAAAATTGGACACAAGAGATCTATACGCAATTCCCCCCTCCCTTCCCCACTATTGGAAGAGCTTGTCGTCGGTCACCACACTGTCCTGTCTCATCTGCCCAGGGCATCAAGGGAATGAGGACAGGTGACTAAAGCGTATTCTGGTTAAAATACTTTCAGGGGAACTGAGTGCCTGGCTCAGAGAGGAAAGGCATTTTTTTTTCCCTCTCTGGAAATAAGAATTCTTTTGGGGGATGATGAAAATATATATCTTCTATATTTTTTAAATTGCATGAATGGAATTTCAGTACCTATATTCTATGACCTGCTTCGGTGCTTCTTCCGTGTTGATGCAAGTAGCTATAATGCATTCATTTTCACAGCTGTATACTATTCCAGTGTGCGTACAAATTTATTAATTTATTTCATTTTCGTAGGGCTTTTGTTTTTTTTTTACAGTTTTCACTATTACACAAAATTCTATTTTGAACTGATACACATGTAAGAATTTGCTGAGGGGTGCCCGGGTGACTCGGTCGATGAAGTGTCTGATTTTGGCTCAGGTCATGATCTCACAGTGGGTTCAAGCCCCGCTTGGGGTTCTGTGCTTACAGCTCGGGGCCTGGAGGCTGCTTCAGATTCTGTGTCTCCCTTTCTTTCTGCCCCTCCTCTGCTCTCTCTCTCTCTCTCTCTCAAAAATAAATAAACATTAAAAAAAAAAGAATTTGCTGAGAGTACATACCTAGGAATGAAATAAAAATGGTCATAAGGTCTATGACTCTTGAAAATAACTAGAAAACCCTGGGGGCATCTGGATGGCTCAGTCGGTTATGCGTCTGACTTTTGATTTCAGTTCAAGTCATGATCCCAGGGTTGTGGGATCGAGTCCCACATGGGGCTCCACACTGAACGCGTAGCCTGCGTAAGATTTTCCCTCCCTCTGCTACTCTCCCCAATCATGGGCTCGCTCTCTGAAATAAAATAAAAAAAAAAAAAAACAAACACCTAGGAAACCACCAATCATTTTCCTTAATTAATTTACACTGCCATTACCCTTCTTCGTTCCTCTCCTTGTAAACTTTGGTATTTCCAGACTTTTTCTTTGTTAAGTTGTTGCCAATGTAGAGGGGGTGTTGGTAATTTGCATTTCCTTTATTACTCTGATTTAGCAGTGTCTCACGTGTTTATGATTCATGTGTGTTTACTGCTTTGGGAAATAATTTTCAAATCCTTTGCTTATTCATTCATTCATTCATTCATTCATTCATTTATGTGTTTGTGTATTTATTTATTTTCCTGTTGGGTTGTTTGTCATTTCCTTACAGGTCCCTGAGGAGCAGTTCTCCATTTTGATGGCGAAGATGACGATCTACGTATCTATCTTTAGGCCAGTATAAACTGTCTGACTGTAGCTTAGAGATTTTGCTGATGCTGCTGGTGATGATGCCCGTCATAGAGACTCTGGCGAGATGGTGGTCACATCCATCTGTTTAAATCTGTTCAGCTACATCTCAGCTCCGTGACCATGAGCCACCAACTTGATTCCTGTTATGTGAGACAGTTTCCCTCTATATTGGGTATGATAATGATACTCAACTCACGAGGATGCTCTGTAGTATAAATAAAAGTATGTATTGTAAAGAGCCTGATAAATACAAACTATTTAACACATGGTAAATAATAGTAATGATACGAACCCCAACCACCCCACCAGGGGAACCTTCCCACCTGGAATAGGGAGTAGACCAGAGAGTCCTGCACGCAGCCACTCTGGGAGCAGCTAACGATGCTTGTGTTAACTCCATTCTGTGTCTTTTCGGACCAGTCTCTTCCCAGTTCCACTTGTGAAACTAGAGCAGTTGCAGATACCTCTTTATGGGGTATACGTTCTTCTGGATTACGTTTAGATGGTCTGAACTGGCGTACTGACTCATGAGAATGTGAGCGATGTCGTATTTCCTGCTGTTTCCCCAGAAACTAGAACCGATCTGGACACCTAGAAAGGGCTCACCAAATGTTTCTGGAATGAATGGATGACAGAGCAATTTAAATCAGCAATGCCCAAATTTCCCATCGCCAAAAACATCCCCAAAGGAGGGACTTCCTTTGTGGAAATGCTCGATGTTTGAGAATAGCATTCCTATCATCCAACTTGGGTAAGAAAGAAGGAAAGGAAAGAACTTAATTCCCAGGTTTAGAATAACGTTGCACTCTGCCATTGGATATTCTGGTAGGTGGAAATAGCCCTGCCATCAAATCTCAGCCTCAAGCAAAGCCCTGACTCCCTCCCTGGCAGGCACAACCTGGTTTCAGACACTGCACTATTTCCGTTGGTCTCTTGTAAACCATAAAGATTGCCCGAGTCTCCTCTTTACATTCTGGGGAATGGTTGGAGTGTTCTGAGTTTGGGACTCAGTATAATTTACATAACGAAATCTTACAAACGTTTACCCACCGAACATTTTGATTATTATTAATGATTTCTCAGTCTGAGCCAATAAAGAACATTTTCATGTCACCTGGAGGCAAGGCCAAGGTCACTTTCAGTTATCAGTCGTGCGTTGCGCACTGTTCCGTCGACTACCTGACAGGAAATCAGAAAAGGTCATGAAATCACTAGTACGTTCCCGGTGCAGGGAGGAGGGATGGGCCAGTCCGTTAAAGTCTGGGGCAATCGAACACTAGGGATGGTCCAGTCCATTCAGAGGAGGCGGGGGGAAGGCTCAGAGGCTAGCGATGGACCTGTCCAATCAGACGATGGGGGAATCAAACACCCTGAAGAATGCTCAGTCTCTTCAGAGGCTGGGAGCTTGTGACATTGTGATTTATAGTATATATTTGGTCTTCATCCTTCCTTCTCCACAAAGCTCCTGAAGCTCTTGGGTTCTCCTAATTGCTGAGAGCTACAAGGGTGTCTTTTGTTGTGTCAATGAGCATCTTTTGGGCAAAAACTAAGCAGGGAGCAGGTTGCCAGGAGGGATTGGAGAAGCTTCTGTTCCTTTCCCGTGGCCTCCTGGGAAGCGAGAGGGTCTAGAAGTCTAATCAGTCGCCAATGGCCAATGATTCAATCAACCATGTTGAAGGGGAATAGAACTTGCCACCCCCAAAAAATGTTTCTTGGCATAGGAATATTTTAGACTTGATTATTATTATTTTTTTTTTAGTAACAGACTGCTTTATTTCTTCTTAAGTTTGTTTATTTATTTATTTATTTTGAGAGAAAGAGAGAGAGCAAGAGCATGGGGGAGGGACAGAGAGAGGGGGAGAGAGAGAATCCCAAGCTCCCCATGCTGTTAGCGCAGAGACCAACCTGGGGTTTGATACTAGAAACTGTGAGATCGTGACTTGAGCCAAAGTCAAGACTCAGACACTTTACTGACTGAGCCACCCAGGTGCACCTAGGCTGACTATTTTTAAGAATCAGCTGGCGAGGGTGGGTGCTGCCTGGGTGGCTCAGTTGGTTAAGCATCCGACTCTTGGTTTCTGCTTAGGTCATGATCTCAGGGTCTGGGAGTTCAAGTCCTGCATCGGGTTCTGTGCACAGAACCTGCTTGGGATTCTCTCTCTTCTTCTCTCTGCCTCTCTCTCTCTCTCTCTCTCTCTCTCAAAATAAATAAATAAGCTTAAAAAAAAAAGAAATAGCAGGCGGGAGAAGAGCTTTGGAAACTGAAAAGAAGTTGTGCTTCCGTAAAAGACATTTGCATTTAAAAGACAAATCTCTATTTGTAAGGGTGACTTCCTTTTTTTGTACTGGAAGGGAAGCGTGACTCTAAATCTCTGGGAACTCTTATTTAGTGGAGAAGGCCAGGATTCAAGTCTGCATAACAACCTTACCCTTGTTTACGGTGCTTTTCCTGGTAACCTCCCATAACTGGCTTCCCCTCTCTCCCCAAACATTTTCTTTTCGCTTTATCTGGAGCTGTTATTTAAAGTGGTGGCTTGGGCCATTTCTGGGAGTGACTCAGCTTTCCTGGGTCTCTCCCATGCCTGTGGGAGGTTTACATGTGATTAAGCTTCCGTTTGTTTTTCTCCTATTAATCTGTCTTTTCTTACGGGGAGGGCAGGGAGTCTCATCCACGAATCTAAAAGGGTTGAGGGAAAATTGTTTTCCCTCCCCCGCGATGCGTATGTGATGAAGTCTTTTTATTTATTTATTTTTTTAATTTTTTTTTTCAACTTTTATTTATTTTTGGGGACAGAGAGAGACAGAGCATGAACGGGGGAGGGGCAGAGAGAGAGGGAGACACAGAATCGGAAACAGGCTCCAGGCTCTGAGCCATCAGCCCAGAGCCCGACGCAGGGCTCGAACTCCCGGACCGCGAGATCGTGACCTGGCTGAAGTCGGACGCTTAACCGACTGCGCCACCCAGGCACCCCAATGAAGTCTTTTTAAAAACCCCAAAGGGGACTTCTGGGTTGGTGAACACGTGGAGATGCCAGGGGGGTGGGTGGCACATTTGAAGAGGGCCTAGAAGCTCCACCCCCTTCCCCATGACTTGTCCTCTGAATGTCTTCCATCTGGATCTTCCTTTTATATGTAATAAACCTTTTATAACAAACTGGTAACCTAGTAAATAGAACACCCTTCTGAGTTTTGCCAACCTCTCTCGCACGTCAAACCCGACGAGGGTGTTGTGGGAACCTCCCACCTACAGCCAGTAAGTCAGAAGCACTGGTGACAACTTGGACTGGATGGCTGAGTCTGAAGTGTGTGTGTGGCACGGGGGCGGGGGGGACAGCCTTGCGGGGCTGAGCCCTTCACTTGTGGAATCTGATGCTCTCTCCAGGTAGCTAGGGTTGGAGTCGAGCTGAATCGCACAACACCCAGGTGGTGCTGGAGAACTGTTGGAAGTGTGGGGAAACTCCCACACATCAGGATTGGATACCAGAAGGTTTAGGCCTCAACTATTTTGAAGGCTGCACAATTTCTAGGAATTTCCCCAAGAGATATATACATACTTATTACTATCTTTAGCTATAGTGCATCTCTCAAGAAATAATTTAGCTCTTTGACAGTGGGGAAGTAATCACTTAATAGCAGTCCCCATTACCTTAACCGACTCTTCTGGAACATTAAAAAACGTGGTAATTGAGGAAACAGCGGTTACTTGAAAAAGCGCATAGGATACGACGTAAAATGAAAATATCTGAGGGCAAATATCAAAATTAAGGCAGCTGGCTACCCATTCCCAAAGACTAACCTGGCTTTGATCTCTGTGCAGTCATGGCTGAGTGACCCAAGGGCAGAATCCCACGTTGAGCTGTCCACTCAGATTAGATCATGCTGGAATTTGAATGTTGGTAGGAGGTCTTTGGAGATGGAAGAGGAGATTAAGCTACATCTGGTTTAGGCCCCTACGTAGAGGGATTCTAGGTGAGGGATTCACCTAGAGGGATCACCTGATTCTAGGTGAGGGATTGTGAGGCTCTCTGGAGGGTCCTCATGTCTGGCCCTTCCTAGATCCTGGTGGACCAGCTCTTCCTTTGCAACCAGAGGCCTTCCAGATCCCCGGGGGGCACGGAAGGGACCATTTACGGAGTGCCCACTGTATGCAGGCAATTCACCTTCTTTATCTAATCAACCCTGACCAAGACCTCCAAGATGGGTCTTACCATTCTCCCATTCAATTGGTGAGAAAACAGAAGCTCACAGATGTATGCGGGCAATTGCCTTCTTTATCTAATCAACCCTGACCAAGACCTCCAGGATGGGTCTTACCATTCTCCCATTCAATTGGTGAGAAAACAGAAGCTCACAGATGACAGAAAGCTACCGCAAAGTCCCTCCACTGGCGAGTGAAGGGATGTAAACGCCGGTTTCTAAGTCTGCGCTTCCCCTACTCACACTCAGACCAGATACAAAACTGGAGGATTACGATGACGCAAACAAGGAAGGAAACACATGCAGATGGGGAGGAAAAAGCCAGAGAGAAATAGACTAAAATGGTAGCAGATCTCACACTGGTGCCAGGACTGGGAACTTTTTCCTTCTCTTGGGAGTTTTCCTAATTTCCTGTAATGTACAATGAGGGTAAAATGAGACCACAGTCAGCTTCCAGGAATATGTGGGGACTGGGGGGCTCCCCTGGGCATCCACGTGGCTCCCTGCACCTCCTGCTCTGTATTTGCAGACTTTCCCCTGCTCGCTTTCCATGAATCACTTCACTCCAGAGGCAAAGAGACTTCTGTCTTCAAAAGGCGCAGTGATACAGTCACAAATCATAGCTGCTCCGAATGATCGGCATTTTCATCCCTCACATTCACTGTCGCTCAAATCAAACAGCTCAGTGAATCATTAAGCAAGTCAGTATGATAGAAATTCTATCTGTTTAAAAACCCACCTCTCTCCCACATGCCTCCCAAGTTAGTTCTGCCTGTGTTGATTGATCATGATGGAAATACTTCTCTCCCCCTATTATTATGCCATCGAGTGTGTTGATAAAGACTTAGGAGCTCAATTCCTCTCCTGGTTAGAACGAAGGAGCTAGCATTTAACGAGCACCTGCTTAATGCCCTGAGTTAAGTGCTTTCAACGCGGTATTTCATTCATAACCAGGCTGGGGGAGAGGTGTGGGCACTGCCATTCTCCAGGTAGGGAGACTGAGGGCATGGGGCAGGCAGTGTGGCCCAGTGGCCTCGCTCTTAGCCCCGACATCAGCGAGACAAGGTCTTGACCACCAGCTCTGCCCCAGTGACTCAAGCAGATGGCTCGACTTCCCACAGCCCCGGGTGCCTCTGTGAAGCAGGGAAGCGTTAACGATTTACAATGATATTTCTTTAATGTCATTAGCACGGTGACATTTAAAGTGCTCTTTTCAGGGACGCCTGGGTGGCTCAGTCAGTTAAGCATCCAGTTCCTGATTTGGGCTCAGGTCATGATCTCACGGTTCATGACTTCCAGCCCCACGTTGGCTCTGCGCTGACAGTGCAGAGGCTGCTTGGGATTTTCTCTCTCTCTAGCTCTCTCTGCTCCTCCCCCGCTCTCTCTCAAAAAATAAATAACTAAACAAACAAATATATATATATGTATACATATATGTATATATATATGTATACATATATGTATATATATATGTATACATATATATGTATATATATGTATACATATATATATACACATATGTATACATATATACATACATGTATATGTATATGTATATATGTATATATGTATATATGTATATATATGTATATATATATACATATATATGTATATATATATATATATATATATACATATATATGTATATATATATATAGTGCTCTTTTCATAGGACTAGTGCACCTCCCAATAGATTTATTTCTAGAGATTTGAGGTTTCTTTTTGATTGTGAACTGGATCCTTCCCCCAGCCCCCACCCTGTGTTCTTCATTGGCTATTGATCGTCATTGATTTATGTTAGGTCTCTGCAGTGTCATGTGTAAGCTATCTGAGGGGAGACATTTTAGTATTTCACGGCTATGTCCCAAATTCTTAGAAAAGTGCCTGGCAGACAGTAAGTATTCATTAAATATTTATTAAGTGGGTGGGTCTGGCCAACTTACTGAATTCTCTTTTTGATCCTTATGGGTTTTTTTAGTTGCTTCTCTTGAACTGTTGATAGACGGCAACTTGTCTGCAACTCGTGATGGCGCTTTCCTTTCCGCTATTAATACTTTTTATGCGACCCAGGATTGATCCAGGCGGACATCTCTGTTGTATTCAGTAGGAATGCTTCTACTGTTTCAATATTAACCATGATGTTTGGGGGGTTTCCGTTCGGTGCCTTTTATCAGACCGCGCAAACGTCATTCCATTCCAGCCTTCCTGAGGTTTGTTTTATTTTTATTTATTTTTTATTTTTTAAAATCAGGAACGCGTGTAGGATTTCACTCCCCGTGTTTCTGGCATCTATAAAGATGATCGCCTGTTTTTTCCCTTTTAATTTGTTGATGTCATCTCATTAGCTATTAAAAGTGACAACTATCTAGACTAGATTAGATACATGGGGAAGTGCAGATGGAATAATGTTTTCTTACAAGGCACATGAAATAGTACGCACAAGGCTGGCAGCCGTGTAAACACATTATTGTTCCTCTAGGAGAGGGGGTGGGCTCTCCATCTGCCTGCCTCCGTTGCCACACCTTCCCGGGGCCTCTCCCTGACTGGGAGAGGTTGCTAATCTGCTTAGTTAGAGCGCGAGACATTTCCTGGGTCATGTTTACTAGGGGGCAGAGTGAGGGTGCATGAAGGGTCCCTCCAGCCCTGCTCCCTCTCGGTGGCCCTGGGTTCTGCTCCGTGGGGCTGGGGCAGTGAGCACAGTTCACCGGCCCTTGGTTGTCCAGCACCTCTCTCTTCCATTTGTCTCTTCCAGCCGACGGCAGAGTCCTGGAGCTAGAACTGGGTCCCAGCACCGCAGTTAACCTCTGTCCTCTGCGACTTCCTTCATGTGGCTTCAGGGGATGGTAAGAGCCAAGGTTAGGAGTCTCGCTGCAACCCGACTTTTTCAGAGGGCCCTTCTCAGCCATCAGGAAACCCCTGTACCTATCAATGTGTCCTTATTTGTTAAATGTAATTAGTTAAGGATCTCCAGGTGAAACCATCCTAGACGGTGGGTCCTAAATCCAGTAACTGATGTCCTTATAAGAAGAGAAGAGACAGGGGCAAGGCCGTGTGATGATGGAGGCAGAGGTTGGGGTGATGTAGCTACAAGCCAAGGAACACCGGGGCCTGCTGGTTGCCCCCAGAGGCTGGGAAAGGCAAGAGGTAATTCTGTCCTACAGACTTCAGGGGCTCCCGAAGGGGACCCACTGACACCTTGATCTCAGACTTCTAGCTCCAGAAATGTAAGACAACACATTTCTGTTGTTCAAGCCATCCGGTTTGTGGCGCTTCGTTCCAACAGCCCTAGGAAATGAATACAGGTATATCAGTTTGAATGTGTAGTTTGTAGCACATTCAATCAAGACCTTGCAATCAAGACCTAAATAACCGCATTTAAAAACTTCAAAGCAAAACAACAACAAACAAATGGAAAAAAACACATGACGTTGTTATTTACTAGTAAGGAATTTCTGGAAACTGCTTTTCAATGTCTAGCTACTGGGATCTGGTTACATAATACACCAACTGATTGAAATCTATTCTACCGCTATTACAAAGGATAATTATTAAAAGTGACATTATGAAAAATAAAATATTTGTTACAATGCTAAAGGACTAATAAATGGTAGAAGTTTCTATTTGGGATATGTATCATCATGTCTGTATACATACAAAGATTAGAAGAAAATGCAGAGAAATCAAAATGATTCATATAGTGGTACAGTGAAATTGTGTGTGATGTTAAAATTTTTTCCAACACTTACAATATATTCTCATAACAATTTTAATCAGAATTCCATGAATCTTTTCTAAGGAGTATGAAAGAATTACAGAACCATTGTGCAGTAAGACAAAATATGTCCAGAAACATGCAAAGACTTGTATGTCACTAATCTACAAGGTGTCAGGGGAAAAATCCCCTTTGTCACACCTCCGAGGCATCACCCCTCTGAGGTTGGTGAGAGCAGAGTGAGTAATTGGATTTATGCATTTATTCCCATATTCTTCCTGGGCGTTGAGCAAAGCACATCCGGGCAGGGGCTGAGAAATGCTCCTTATCTCCTGGGTCTTGTAGAAGGGTTATTGGATAACGAGTTGTCCCTTAGGGAAGCAGAGAGCAGGCTCTAAAGTGGTCTTGGAGGGGGGATTTATCTGGACCACGGAAGGGTGGCTCATTTGGCTGTTTCTAATGGTGAGGACACGTGAAAGGTGAGTTGGGGAAGGTTCAAGAGAAAAAAAAAACCCACTTAACAATTTTACCCCAAGGCTCTGAAATCCAAGGTTAGCCCATAAACACATACTTTAATATACTTTGAACATTTGAAATGAAAAGATAATTGTTCTCTTACAATAGTCTCAAACTTAGTCTTTTATACACACACACACACACACACACACACACACACACAGAAATCATTTATACTCACTCCTCCACACCTTTCAACTATTTCAAATCAAAAAGGTTTTACTGTACTTTTAATTCGATAATCTCTCTCTAATGCATGTTCTCTCTAAAAGGACATAAAAATTGGGGGAATCCATATTCTTTTTTCTGGCTTCGCTTCCAAATGTCTTTAAGAATTCTAGTTGGTTTTGAATTGATCTCCTTAAAAACTTTACCGAGCACCTATTAGGTGCAAGGAATAAATCCTGGACATGCGCAAAAGTTGAGTGGAGGAAGCAATGGTTATGACGCGGACTCTCATCTTGGCCAATTCGGAACAGAATAAGATATAAGGCAGAGGTGAGGCCTTAGGAGGGATGGAGAATGGCCTCACGAGTCTATAGAGAAGGCCATGTTTCCTGGGATTAAGCCTAACTGGAGGTGTCAGGAAGGCTACTTGACCTGATGGAAAAGGCCTCCCTAGGTAGAGGGAGCAGCGTGAACGAAGACACAAGAGTCTCTGAATGTCTGGTTGGAATCAACAGGGGCAGACGCCGTTTGCCCCATCTCTGTGTTCCAACACCTCACGTCGTAGCTGGCACAGGGCAGGAGTTCACCTGGACAGGAGCCATGTTCTTTTCCTCCGGGTACCCCCAGGCCTACTCAGTTTGACATCAGATTACCACTCCACAGTGCCCGGCCACAGTTAGGCTAGAGTCGGGGCCTCAAAATCCGTTGTCAACAGAGCCAAAAAGGTAATGAAAGTGAGCGAGGCCGGACTAGTATAAGACATTAAAGAATGGTGGGGACTGGGGCCAACCGAGGAATGGCACCCTGGGGGATTGTGGGCTCAGTGTGGCCGGGTCTTCCAACTTTTCAAGAGAAGTAAAAAAAAAAAAAAACAAAACCCTCTAGATTTGTATGTGAAATTTTCAGAATCTTGAAATGTCCAAGGACCAAATAGAACACGTCCAACGACCGGACTCTACCCATGGCCCAGCGGTATGCGACCCAGGAGCCGAGCGTAGAGTTGGAATTAGAGGGAATTGAGGCTGGACTGGTAACTTGGGGCTACATTTGAAAGTGCCTGGAACGTCGCCCTGTGGAGTTGTGGTTCTAGGGGCGGTCGGGAGCCCCTCAGCGTTTTTCAACAGGGAAGTGACAGAAGCAGAGCTGTCGGTGGACTGGACGAAACGGATGGAGGGAAGGGAGAAACCGGATGGAGGAGAGGGAGAAACCGGAAGTACCCGAGCTAGCGCTAACACAGGCTGGCTGCTGGCAAGTGACGGGGTGGTGGCACGAATAGGAGAGACATGGAGGAGGTAGAATGGAGAGAGGACTCGTGAGCAGCAGAGAGAGAGAGAGAGAGAGAGAGAGAGAGAGGAGGCTGTAAGGTTGACCTTGTAGCCTGGGTAACAGCGTGAATGGGAACACCATTTACAGGAAGGTAGGGTGGCCAGCCCCATAGCTGCCTTTGCCACCGCGTCTCCAACATGCCATCTTCCCTCCTGCACACATTCCACAGGGTCTGTGCAGTAGAGGAGACGCCTGCTTCCTCCTAACCTGTCTCTCCTTCACTTCCTCTTAGAACATTTGCTACTTTAAAAAAAAAAAAACAAAACTTATTTATTTTTGAAGGAGACAGAGAATGAGCACGAGCGGGGGAGACACGGAGAGGGAGGGGGAGAGAGAGAATCCGAAGCAGGCTCAGCACAGAGCCCGATGCGGGGACTCGAACTCAGGTGCCCTGAAGGCATGAGCTGAGCTGAAATCAAGAGCCGGACACTTAACCGATTGAACCCCCCCGGGGGCTCCAGAGCGGTTGCTATTTTTAATGCCTCCCCTCCCCCACTCAGGAAGCTTCTCCCTCCTTTTCCCCCTCTCTCCTCTTTTCAGGCTCCATTTCCTTCCCCGTGTTGTCACTTCAACCAGCTCCTCTCCGCCAGGTGCCCCTCCTACGGGCAGCCCGCCACCTACACTTTTCCCAAAATGAGGCTTTTAAAGCTAATTATCTAGGGGTTTTTTTTTTTTTTTTTTCCTGATCCAGCACAGAAGCCGTGCACTTTAAGAAGTGAGACCAGGTGACTTTGGCCTATTTTTAGTGGCTGCAATTTGTAGGCGATGGCTTCTATTGTCGCAGCAGTACTGGAGACGGGAGCTCAACTCCAGAGCCCCAATGCCTGAGGATTTGTAAAATCTGCAGTTAATTAGTTAGTTAATGGTGGGGTTAGCCTGGCGATAAAATCCTATCCCGTGGCGAGTTGGAAGCCTGTCCTTCTGGCTCTGCCTGGTAAGGATAAGACGCAGTTGGGAACAGGAACGCAGACAGGCGGGGAGGAGAAAGGGAGAGAAGGAACACACTGCGAGTTAATCTGCATCCAGCTCGTCACATCCGCCCTGGTGCCCATAGCCATGGTGTTGTTTCCTCTCAGCTCACCCTGTGCCCCGTTCTCAGCTCTCCAGACGAAGACCTGGGGCCCCGGTGTCCCCCTGCTCTTAGAAGGAGTCAGGGAGCGAAAGAAGGTGGCAAGTGACTTCTTGAGTCTCTTGTAGATTCTTCTCCCAAACCAGGTTCGTGTCCTTATCTCCGGGACCCAGTCTCTGAAAAGGGGACTTGTGGCGGTGGTGACATGTTCCCTGGGAGAATAGAAGCTCCTTCACATTAGGGAGCATACATCAGATTCATCCCCTCGGCTAACTGTATTGCTTTCTCTCTCTTTCTCCTGGACTCCGGGTTGCCATCGCAGGGGTGAGGACTGAGGGTGGACAATGCCGGGGGGCAGAAGTAACTTCCCTGTGAAGCCAAAGAAGCTTGAGCAGTGACGTGCCAAGGGTGGGGTGGTGGGAGCTCTCTGCCTTGGGCCCAGGTATCAAAGAGATACACTGTCTGCAGAGAATTTGAAACTGACCCTGCACTGGGCTTTGCTGACCCAGAATCGGAAAAGAACCGGAAGAGGAGAGAGCGCAATTTACAAGTTCCCCACTCTTCAGACTGAAGAACACATTTCCGTCCTCAGAGTAATGACTTGCTAGAGCACTCAACAGGAGAAGGGCCAAGGGGGTGGGGGTTGCAGTAATGTCTCTCATTCTAAGTAAATACTCACTTTCGTGCCTCATTTTGTATTTGTAACTGTCTATATTTTTCCAGAAGCTCCCACGCAACTTGGAAGAGGTTCCACACACCGCTCCTGGTTGCGTGCGTTTGATCTGTACGCTATCTTCCGGGTTTTTTGTTTGGTTGGTTGGTTTTTGATCTCGGGACCTTGTCCGTACTTTCTGTGCGCAAACACAGCTCTTCCCTGTTAAACGAATGGTGTGATGATGGAGGCTTATCGCGCCCTGACAATGTGCCAGGCACCTGTCACACTTGCTTGCATTGACTTAAGCAGCTCTCTGACAAAGGAGGGATGGCTCGTCATCCCATTTTACAGCAGAAACGACCGAGGCTTGGAGCAGCTAAGTGAATTGCCCGCGGTCTCACCGTTACGGAGTGGCCCAGCTAAGTAAGACCTGGATTCACGGTCTAGCTCGGCAGGTTCCTTTCTTTCTCTGCCGGGGAAGGAGAAGGTAGGCTGAACGCCTACATTGTCCCCTGGCATGTCACACACACAGTCTCTCATTTCATCCTCGCCTAGGGAGGTTGGGGTTTGTCCCTTTTCCCAAAGGAGGCCCCGCGAGCTGAAGGGACCCGCCCCAGGCTCGCAGCAGAGGAGCAGGAGTGGCATTCGGACAGCGCCGGGATCCGCACAGTGTCCGTTTCTAGCCCTTGTTGTTTTCAGGTGACATCTTGAGCGCAGATGCCCTCCCCCACCCTGGGCCGTTGAGCCGTCATTCTGCCCTCGGCCAGCTCCCAAGTCCACATCTCCTTCGGAACAGTGAAGCGCCGGGATCCCGGGCCCCTGCAGACTTCCCACGCCGCCCATCTGCCGGTCCCAAGACAGCACAACAAATCCGTCAGCAACCCTAGGACACCTGTCTCTTTCGCTTCTGGTCCTTAGAGAAACGATGACCTGCTCCCCGCCGTGCTGCAGGAGCTGTTTTTCGTTTTTTTTTTTAATTTGTTTCCCCTACAGGGGAAAAACGAAAGCCTTTTCCCACTCAGTTCATTTCCCCCGAAGGAGGTTGGTGATCAGAGGGGCTGTTCGGGGAGGTGTTCCTTTCTTAGTTTGGGCAGACTCCTCAGAGTTGGATTTCAGAATTCGGAGGTAGGAAACCAAACATTGGCTCATTAAAACTTGGGTGTCTGTTTGATTCATTAATCATCTTGCCCTAATAGCCCCTGATAAGTCTGTTCATCGCTATTCATCACCGGGCTCGTGGGAGGGAGCTGCCGGCTGTCACTGCGTTTCTCTTAACCCCTTGTCTACCCACGTCCGGAGCCTGTGACAGAACGTGGGCTGGAGGGTGACGGACGGTTTGTGGGATGGTGCCGCCTGCGTTGTCCTGAGGGCCTGGGATGCCAAGCCGTCGCGGGCCTTCTCACCATGGCAACAATGTGACAGTGACCTATCACTGGATAGGGATAGCTCCCAGATGTCAGGGGGCCTGTTTTATTTCATAGAGCTCCCCATTTGACAGATGAGGAAACTGAGGCTCAGAAGTAGCTTGCCCAAAGCCATAAGTCTGGCAAGGGCTGAGCGAGGATTGGGGTCATGGGTGTTGTACCTAACAGCTCTGAGAAGCTGACGAAGCCCTTGGCCCTTCTGGGGGCCCTCTTTCAGCACCCAGGCTGCTGCACGGACTGGGCAGAGTGTGGATGTTAGAGTCAGACAAACCTGAATGAAAATCCCAGCTCTGCCGGAAGCCTTTCTGGTGACCTCCAAAGCTCAGTTTGATTATTTATAGAAAGGGGATATCATGTTTCTCATACCGCTATGAGGGTTACATGAGAAGCCACAGAAAGCGTCCTGCACAAATGCAAGTGGCAAATAAATACTCCACAAATGGCCATTTTCTTCAAACACCTCCTCTTCCTGGGGTAGGGTGGGCACTTACCTCTCAAGGAAAAGGATCTGACAGATTTCTTCAGACTAAGTGACTGAGATCTAACACCCTCGACTCCCTTCCTGGAGCAAAGTTCCCATAGAACGTTCATGGCGCACATCAAGCCCCAGGGCCTTTGCACAGGCTGTACCCTCTATCTGTAAGGTTTAACCCCCAACTCTAGTCCACCGTTACCTGGCAAGTTCCAATTCATTCTCCAGACCCAGTTCAACTCTCCCCTCTGCTGGGCAGTCCTTTCTAAGCCCCCTACTTTCTTTCTCAGAGTCTGGGAAAGGGGAAGGTGATCGATACCAAACCTGCCACCAACCGGGCCAGCATATCTTGTGCTCTCTCAGGGCCTTCTCTAATTAACTGCCCTGCAGGAACAAGTCTGAATTATCCTGGATCAATGGGAGCTAATGAGGTGTCAGAGAGCAGGGCTTCGAAAAGGAGGCATTTGAAAGTTTATTCTCCCCGAGCCCCCCGCCCCCCCCATCTAACTTTCCCCAGACTTGGAAAACACAAAACTCTTCTGTTTTAATTATTTAGTAAGGTTTGCAGACTCTGCAGCCCACATTTGCTCTGGGATTGAATTTGAAAAGACCCAGAGTCCAGAAGTTAAAAAAAAAACCCCATTGCTTAATGAATTTATGTACCGATGCATTCGTTCATTGGACAGACAAATAAATAATACTCACCCTGTCTGTGCCAGCGTTATAAATGTGCATGTGGCTCCTGTCCAGAACCCGGTATACGGAACGTCCTTAACTGATAACATGACATATGCTCTAAAGGGAGGCCCCGAGAGGGAGTCACCGACTGCCCCGTTTGTCCGATGTTTTCTCATGATCAGATTCATGATCTCACAATGTTACGGTGGCTGGGAGGAAGGCCACGCAAGTGACAGTAGTCTTCTTAAGTCACTTGGAACGGTTCCTCTCTGTGTGATTATGCCACCACTGGACACACCGTTCAGGATCATTCGTTTCCTTTAACTCTGGGTTTGAGAATTTATTTACCATTATATAAAGCATGGACATGTTTCCTAAGCCTCTCAAGAAAGATACAGGCAAAGAAATCAAGTTGCTATCCCTGTCCCTGTACTTGTCCCCTGTAAGAAAGCATTTTTTTTTTAAATTTTTTTTCCAACGTTTTTTATTTATTTTTGGGACAGAGAGAGACAGAGCATGAACGGGGGAGGGGCAGAGAGAGAGGGAGACACAGAATCGGAAACAGGCTCCAGGCTCCGAGCCATCAGCCCAGAGCCCGATGCGGGGCTCGAACTCCCGGACCGCGAGATCTTGACCTGGCTGAAGTCGAACGCCCAACCGACTGCGCCACCCAGGCGCCCCAAGAAAGCATTTTAAAATTAGGGTTTACCTTTCATTATTTTTCTAAATGTAAACATGCACATAGATCATATGGGTCCACATACACATAGGCCTATATATGCATATATATCTGCACATACATATATATGTGCGTGTATATCGCTTGATTTTCATTTGCATCTATTGTATACCTTTTTTCCTTACCTTTCCCTGTGCGTGTGTGTGTGTGTGTGTGTGTGTGTTTGCATCCGTTGTTTCTTACATGACTTTTGGCATGTTACACCCACTTTGTCTACCTTACACTTGTCACCTACCAGCACGTCCTGGAGGGCCTCCCTGGGGCATGAATACAGCGTTCAGTCATTGCTTTCCGTGCCCCATTGGTGGCCATGCCCCAGTGTCTCCAGCCGGCTCCCAGTTGATGGGCATTTGAGGGATTCCCAGTCCTCTGTTCTATTTTTAAAGCCCCTTGCTTAATTTTTATTTGCATTTGTGTTTATCTTGTTTACCTTTTTTCACCGTATTCATTTTGTTTCAATTCATCTCTTTTAAACAGTACGGTGTGGGGGCGCCTGGGTGGCGCAGTCGGTTAAGCGTCCGACTTCAGCCAGGTCGCGATCTCGCGGTCCGTGAGTTCGAGCCCCGCGTCGGGCTCTGGGCTGATGGCTCGGAGCCTGGAGCCTGTTTCCGATTCTGTGTCTCCCTCTCTCTCTCTGCCCCTCCCCCGTTCATGCTCTGTCTCTCTCTGTCTCAAAAATAAATAAACGTTAAACAGTACGGTGTGGGTTTGGCTTTGTTAACAAATCTCTGGGAAATCTTTTTCCTTTTTTAAGCCCACTTGTGTCTATGGATGTGACTGATATCTTTGTTTCTAGCTTTGTCATATTATTTTATAATTTATAAAGCCGTGTACATATTTATTTTTGTTTCATTTCCGTCCGTTTTATTTGTCTCCCTAACTTTCTCTTTCTCCAGCAGACATGTCGGTGTTTAGGAAACTGTGTTTTTGAATTCTTGTTAATAATAGTTACCTTTACACACTTATGCCATTCCCTAGTTCCCTCTTTCCCTTTCTTTCCTTTTTTCTTTCTTCCTTTCCTCCCTCCCTCCCCTCCCCTTCTTTTTGTCTCTCTTTGCTACATCTTCACTATGAACAGGATTAAAATTTACTGGTAACCTCCTCCTCCTCCTCTCATCTCTCTCTCCAACGTAGCCTTTTATTCTCATTTACTATTTATTCAAAACATTTTTTAGTGTTTATTTATTTTTGAGACGGAGCATGAGCGGGGGAAGGGGCAGAGAGACAGAGGGAGACACAGACTCTGAAGCAGACTCCAGGCTCTGAGCCGTCAGCACAGAGCCCGGCGTGGGGCTCGAACTCACAAACCAGCGAGATCGTGACCTGAGCCGAAGTCGGACGCTTAACCGACTGAGCCACCCAGGCGCCCCTCTTCTCATTTAATATTTATAAGGCGATAAGTGAGCTTACTCTGCTATTCCTGTGTCTTCCCCTGTTCTCCCTCTGTTTCTTCCCATTTCTTCCCATTAATTTAGTCTTTGTCCTGTGACAAAGTCCTACATAGGACTATAGGGCTAAGTTTTACCACCGGCAAAAAATATATGTATATGTTCACAGTGGAGCTGGTATTCATATTCTCCCTAGTTATGCCTCTATGCTTATTCAAAGGATTGAGAAAACTGAGCCATGCCTCAATCATAATCCTGGGCCGATGAAATGGGCAACACTCCTCTAAAGTGGACCAACATAGAGGTTCAGCAGGCTAACTGAGAGCCTCCGAGTATTTTCATAGAGGGCAAAACACTGACAAAGTCAAAGCACATTTATAAGAACTTTCTCTTAAAAGTGCTTTTAAGTTTCTGAACCCTTTGAAGGAAATTTTATCCGATAATCTGTATGTGCTCATTAAAATGACCTATTCTCGGGGCGCCTGGGTGGCTCAGTCGGTTAAGCATCCGACTTCGGCTCAGGTCATGATCTCACGGTTCGTGGGTTCGAGCCCCGCGTCGGGCTCTGTGCTGACGGCTCAGCGCCTGGAGCCTGCTTCCGATTCTGTCTCTCTCTGTCTCTGCCTCTCCCTTACTCACGCTCTGTCTCTGTCTCTCAAAAATAAATAAATGTAAAAAAAATAAATAAATAAAACGATCTATTCTCAGGTACTTTGGACGCTGACAAATTTCAGTTCAAGATGCGATTCATTGTACTTTATTTTTTCCTCTAAGGATATCAATAGTCTGCACTTACCGAGCACTTACTGCATACTGGCACCTCTACTAAGCACTTTATGTCCATTATCTCATCACAGCCGGCACCTCAAGCGGGTAAAAGGTAAAAACTATTCTCCTGGCGAGTTCAAGAAGCTGGCAAAAGTTATACAGGGAGTAAGCGTCACCAGCAGGTTTCGAATCAGGTCTGACTTGGACGCTGGGCATCTGACCCACTCGTCACGTGCAGAGCCTTGAGCTGCGGTGGAGACAAACATGAACCCTTGGTTCCCTTAACGATGACAAAGTCTTACCCAGAAAGTCACTCGTCTGCAGGTCCCTGCTCGTTAGGGTGCAAGTGTGCCGATCCATCTTCCCTCCCTTCTGTGGTCTTCCGCCCTCGTGGTCTGGTATGTTCACCTCCCCTCCAGAAGGTCGCCTAAGTACACCTGGAAGCCTACAGCCCAGGGGTTTGGGCAAGGAGTACTAAGCTTGCCTCGTAGTACCTGTGTGTCTTTGGGCCAACTATTTAATCTTGTTGAGCTTCAGTCTCTCCTTCTCTAAAATAATAAAATAATAATAATAATAATATCATCTAACTTATATGGTTGTCAAAGCACTAAATGGACTCATGTATATAAAACGAAAGCATAGTACCTGGCACTTTGCAAATGCTTAATGAATAAGAAATAGCATTAAAATACCTGAGTATCTGTCTATCTATCTATTCATCTATCATCATGTCAGATTTACCAAGAAAAAATTATAGGAAGCAGAAATACACTTTGCCTGATGCAGGGCTTGAACGCATGAACCATGAGATCATGACCCGAGCTGAAACCCAGAGTCGGACGCTTAACCGACCGAGCCACCCCAGGTGCCCCTGCACCTCTCTTTAACCTATCACTGTGTTCACTGGTTAGTTTAAAGTTAAGCTTCAAAACGTGGCTTTATTTGCCATTATTTTTTGAGGCATAAATGCCCCAGTTCAGCCCTTCGCTATCATTCCTGGGAGGTTGTGCATTTTTGTCACAAGTCAGATATGTGGTGGGGGTGGGGAGGGATGGAAGGGAGCGGAACAGCCAGCCCTGGGGAGTGATACTGTGTCTGTCCCGGCATCCCTTCTGGGATGGCCAAAAACACGTACTCGGGTTCTAGGCAAAGATAACATCCAGGTGATTAGCATGGTGTGATGCTATTTGTTGTTCAGAGCTGATGTCCATTCTGACTGGATGTTCTGGGTGTTAAATTCTCACATTCTCCCTGGTTCTGCATGGTTTCCATGGCCTGTTGCCCAAGGCCTCCACCCAAGCTACGAAGATGAGCCCCTCGAGGTAGAGAGGGCAGAGACCTAGAACATTCTCAAGTGCTGCTGTCTGGAAGGTGACTGAGGTTGGGGTCCCCGAGGAACATGTGGACTCCAGGTGCTATTCTTTTTCAGCTTGATCAACCCCTCAGGACACCCTTTAGGGGTGCAGCAATGACATTAGGAAATGTATTCTCTGATCAGCCAGTGACCTTCCTTCCGGAGACCGTCAGAGCTGAAAGGAAGCCTTAAGAGATTATTTCATAGGACCCTAGTGCACATGAGGCACCCCTGGGAAGCTTGTTAACATGCAAATTCTAGAGCCCCACTAGAGTGATTGAACGAGCTTGAGGTGTGGCCTCAGGAACACACATTCCTAACAGGCAAACCAGGAAGCTCTCATACTGATGGTCCCTAGACCACTTTGAGAACTACTGGCTGGTGCAATTGTCTTACTTCGTAACCGAGGAAAATCGTTCAAGGCTGCGTCGTGAGCTTATGGTGAGAGTTGGATTCCCATTGGACCAGCTCCTTGAGCCTCGGCCAGGATTCTTAACCAGTCGAACACAGGCCCCTAGAAGACAGAAAGAGTCCTGCTTTGTGGCTTGAGGGAATTGAAAGACGCAAAGACTAAGAGATAAGAACAGGCAAAGAAGCGGACAAGTCATGTGCTTTGTTTTGCAAGTGCGAGCTGAAACATACCTGGGAGCACCGAGGGGGTCTGCTTCTTTCTGGTACTCAATTCTGTTCCACTTTCTCCTCCTGATGGCCCCGAGAGATAGCAACTGTCATCTAGTGTTACAAAAAGAAAAAACGAGACCCGCAGAGAGAAACTGACCTGCCCAAGGCCATAGTGAAAGTAGTAAGTGAACAATGACAATGACAATGGGAACGATGGCAAAAGGATGATGGTGGTGATGATATTGACGATGAAGGTGGCAGTTAGGATGTTAATGATGGCGGTGGTGGTGACGGGGTTGACAGCTGTGATAAATGAAGACGGAAGTGGCGATGATGTCAACAAGTAAAGGGAATAACTGTCGCTTCTGAGCTTGGCCCCTGGGTCAGCCTCTCTGTTGAGAACATCGCACCCATAATTTTACCTACTCTCCCTCTAACTCCACGGGGTAGGTGTTGAGCACCAGGCCGTTTCTCTCCAAACCCAGGAGTTTCAGTAATGTATCTACACCGGCCTCTTGCCACAGCCACGGAATCAGGGAGTCATTATTCTCTTGCTCTTCTTGAAAACTTTGGGAGGAAGAAACTATTGGGCGGTGGAAAACTCGAAGTTCCGACGATCTTAAAGGCGCCCAAGTGAACGGAGGAGCTGACACTGACAGAATCTGCTTGCCAGGACTATATAAATAGCAACGTGTACCTACACCGCGCCTCATCTGCACACATCAAAAAGCACATTAGAGGAACATTAAAATGTCAAGTGGAAATGTGACCTACCTTATTTAATCTTGTGAGGGGGAAAAAGCTGTCAAGAATTCAAATCTTGAATATGTGGGGGGGGGGGGGGGCTCCCGGGGTGGAGACTAGCCCAGGGCCACTCCTGCGGAGCCAGAGCTCGCCAGGGCATTGTCCGTTTTTACAGAGCCCTGACCTAAAAGGTTGGGGCAGTTTTTGTGGGGATCCTCCCCTGGGTGCCTCTTCTAAGAAAGTCCATGTTGTTTTCCGGTAGTTTCTCTGTCCAGGGCAGCTCCCCAGCTGCCCCTCCCGCTGCTTCCTGAAAACAAGCCTTTCGCTTATTTCTGATCAGAGTTGCCCCACCCCTGCAACTTTGGGGGACTTCTCCCCGAGCCTCGTAAGTTACCAGCTAGAGGCACTGACAAGTCCAGCCATCTCAAGCTATCCCTGGGTAGCCTCCCTGCTGCCTGCTGGCTACCAAAATTGCAAACCACTGGAGAGAGTGGATGGGTTCAGGAGCAGCAAAGGCTCTAATGGTTCAAGGTGGTTGATCAGCTGGCGACATCATCCTAAAATGACACCCGTGGCACAGGTAGACCTCAGGTTCACAGCGCGCTTCGTTGGGGGTCTGTCTACCGGCTGCCACTCTCGGGGTCAAGGAGAGGGGCAGGGATGTCTGAGGACTGTGGGGCTGCGCGTTCGCTCTTCTCTTCCCCACCGTGGGAGGGAGATGGGCTTACGGTGAGGTGGGGGAGAGGCATGAAGGGCGAAGACCCACCTCTCTGCTGTCCACACCAGACCCACCATGCCTCCTCTGGCTCCCACAAAGGGAAGCCGCAGAAGGGATCACCCCCACCCCCCGGTCCTAGCCTGAGAGGACCCCAGAACACCGTATCTATTGCCGTCTGGTTCCATCCAGCACCTGCTTCCGAGGATCTGGCTGAGTGCAAACTCAGTCTGACTTAAAGAAAGAAAGAAAGTCAAAGTCACCTGTTGGCTCAGGCGACTGCAAAAGCCAAGACCTAGGGAGGATGTCACAAGGGTCTTGACCCGGGGCCTTCGGAGCGATCCGCAAGAGGGACGGATAATAGCTGACCTTTACTGAGTGTCTTCCTCTTTGCCAGACTTTCTTCTAAAACTTTTCCTGTTCACCCATTTAATTCTCAGGAAAACCCCGCGTAGTGAGGCGTTAGCACATCCCTCTTTACAGCAAAAGGAAGAGAGGCGCAGAGAGGTTCAGCAACGTGCCCAAGATCGCACAGCCTGTAAACAGGGAAGCTGGACCTCAAACCTCGGTCATCTCGCGCCAGAGTGCAGACTGTAAACCACCGTACGGTATCACCGCTTCACTGGACTGCGTCGGGGTTGTTTCTTACCTTTGAAGAGCCCCTGTTTCAAGGGGACGGCAGAGAAAGGAGGTAATCACACCATGATGCACGGCGTGCGGTGCCTTATGGAGTAATCCTGGGACGCACACGGCCCTGCACAGCTCCACACTCACAGCAAGCCGAATCCAAGTCCCCCTAGACAAAGAGCCTTTCGACCATCGGAAGCAACCCTGGTGGTAACGGCTTCAGAAGTGCCCTCCCTAGCTCTTTAGATAATGTTTTTAAAAGGCTACATTGCTCGGGGCGCCCAGGGGGCTCAGTCGGTTGAGCGTCCGGCTTCTGCTCAGGTCATGATCCTTACAGTTGGTGAGTTCAAGCCCCGCGTGGGGCTCTGTGCTGATGGCTCCGAGCCTGGGGCCTGCTTCGGATTCTGTGTCTCCCTCTCTCTCCCTGCTCCCCTCCTGCTCATGCTCTGTCTCTTTCTCTCTCTCTCTCTCTCTCAAAAATAAATAAATGTTAAAAAATAGGGGCGCCTGGGTGGCTCAGTCGGCTGGGCGTCAGACTTCGGCTTAGGTCATGATCTCGCGGTCCGTGAGTTCGAGCCTTGCATCAGGCTCTGTGCTGACAGCTCAGAGCCTGGAGCCTGCTTCGGATTCTGTGTCCCCCGCTCTCTCTGCCCCTCCCCCGCTCACGCTGTTTCTCTCTGTGTCAAAAATAAACATTAAAAAAATAAATAAATAAAATAGTCCAACCCCCTTTGAGATAAGTGCAGAGGCCCCAGAGGGTCACAGAATCAAGGCAGCGGACTCCTGCTGGGGGTGACAATGGAGTAGGGCAGGGGCCTGTCAAAGCTGTCTTTCTGTCCCCACCTCCCATCCTGCAGGAGCAGCGGGACCAGACCCTTGGGCTTCGTGCCAGGCCAGCCTCAGTTCAAAACCCAGCTCTGCCTTTTCTTTGTCGTGAGACTGTGGGCAAACCTAGTTCCCTTTTGAGCCTCAGTCTCTTCATCAGGGCAATGGGAACGGTGCTGAGTAAGCCCTCTTTGCACGGGAGGATTAGATAGCACAGGGAAGGCAGTAGCATGGCAGGAGGCACGCAGCAAGGACAAAAGGGCAGCCGTTCATAACGTGGCCCTTGCAAGAATCTCACACGCACCTTTTATACATGACCTCTTTCAGGGCGTGGAAAAGCGGGTTGCCTAGGGCCTCCATGACAAAAGTACCACTGACTGAGAGCTGAAACAACAGAAATTTAATTCTCACAGTTCTGGAGGCCAGCAGTCCAAGGTCAAGATGTCAGCAGGGCTGATTCCTTCTGGAGGCCCCTTCCTTGGCTTGGAGATAGCGGTCTTCTCCCTGTGTGTTCACAATCCTCTCTGCACGGCTGTGTTCTAATGTCCCCCCACAGGGACATGAGCCGGATGGGCTTAGGGCCCACCCCAATGATCTCATTTTAACTTAGTTACAGCCTTACAGGCCCTGTGTCCAACTATAGTCCCATTCTGAGGTGTTGGGGGTGGAGACTGCATGTGACGTTGGGGGCAGACGCACACAATTCAGCCATAACGTACCTTTGTCAGCAAGGGGGACTGGCTGTTAAGGGTGGAAGGCACGCTGCAGCCCTCAGGCAGGAACTGAGTGCCGGAGGGGCGTGGGGACCTGTGTGGGAGATTCTTGGGCAGTGCCAGGTGCCACTGGCCCGCCTAGGGTCGCAGCCCAGCAGAGGACGGGCAGGCAGCCCCCTGCTGTCCCGCTTGGCCACTTGTAGCCTCTTCCCATGGAGATCTGAGCGGCTGCAAAATCTACCGCATTCAAAGGCGATGCCTTGCTGTCGTGCCCTCAAAGAACTTACCGAGCAGACATCTGCTGCTGCAAAGAATGATCAATCAGAGCCTATAATGGAAGAGGCCGGGCATCCTTGGCTCTGACTATAGGCAAAGGCGTTCAGTCCTCAGAGGGCTGAAAGGAGCCAAATCAGAGTTCGCTTTGAGGATTCAAAAGCTGGAGAGGAAACTATTTGAGGCGTTTTGTCTATTCCTCCCCCCCCCCATCCCCCCCACCGCAACCCACACCATGACTGCTATAGGCAAAACTCACGAAGAGCCATTTTCTTTTCAATAGAACCCCTTTCTTTCCAGAATATAAAATACAAATTCCAATTTGCTTAACAATCTTAGAGAACATTCTGAGAGAACTTAGGGCTTTCATTCCTATTGTGTTAGTTTAATGCTCAACCCAGCCTTGAGAGATAGATGCTCCGATCCGGATTTTACAGCTAAAGGGAGCAGAGGCTCCGTGGGGGGGGGGGGGGGGGGAAGCTTCCCAATGACCCCCTTCTGCCCTTCTGCAAGCGGACGGAGCCAGAACTCGAGGCAGGGCTCCAAGTCCCATGCTCTGCTGGCTTTCTTAGCACCAGAAGTACCCGGGCACCGACCTGTGCCTTGAGGTCAGCACATCCATGGCACAGACCGAGGGCGAAACCTTGAACTCACGTGTGAGCTTTCCCTCGGGGTGCGCCCTCTGGTCCCATTCTTACCCATTTGCTCTGAGCACCTTCCCACATTTTCTTTCTTTCTTTGACCTCCTTCTGTTCTCTCTGCACTGGAACAGCTTGACAGTGTGGGCCCGAATACATCTGCTTTTGCAGGGCTTTCTTTACTCTAGGGGATAGATTTGTTTCTCCAAAGTCTGCTAGAACTTGAGTATCGGCATGTTTTTCTTTTTTCCTCTTTTTCTAAAGCCTTAAGCACTTTTTTTTAATTAAAAAAATTTTTTTAAATGTTTTTTATTTCTTTTTTTTTAAATTTTTTTTTCAACGTTTATTTATTTTTGGGACAGAGAGATACAGAGCATGAACGGGGGAGGGGCAGAGAGAGAGGGAGACACAGAATCGGAAACAGGCTCCAGGCTCTGAGCCATCAGCCCAGAGCCCGATGCGGGGCTCGAACTCACGGACTGCGAGATCGTGACCTGGCTGAAGTCGGACGCTTAACCGACTGCGCCACCCAGGCGCCCCTTTTTTTTTTTTAATTTTTTTTTCAACGTTTATTTATTTTTGGGACAGAGAGAGACAGAGCATGTAAATGTTTTTTATTTCTGAGAGAGAGACAGAGTGTGAGTAGGGGAGGAGCAGAGAGAGACACAGAATCCAAAACAGGCTCCAGGCTCTGAGCTGTCAGCACAGAGCCCGACGCAGGTTAGAAACCTAGAAATAGGGGCACCTGGGTGGCTCAGTTGGTTAAGCGACTGACTCTGGATTTCAGCTCAGGTCATGATCTCATGGTTCGTGAGTTTGAGCCCCACATCAGCCTCTGTGCTGACAGTGCAGAGCCTGCTTGGGATTCTCTCCCTTTCTCTCTCTGACCTCCCCTGCTATCTCCCTCTCTCAAAATAAATAAATAA
Organism: Felis catus; assembly: GCF_018350175.1. NCBI lineage: Eukaryota > Metazoa > Chordata > Mammalia > Carnivora > Felidae > Felis > Felis catus. Next base: position 174,648,234 of record NC_058368.1, read on the forward strand.
ACAAAAAGAAACCTAGAAATGACAGCTTCAAACATTTTGAACACTTTGCGTTGATGTATTCTATTTACTTTTTTTTTTTCCTCACAGACCGTGAGATCATGACCTGAGCCGAAGTTGGACGCTTAACCGACTGAGCCACCCAGGAGCCCCGAATATTGGCTTTTCTAATTCAAGTTTGCCATTGGTCCTTATCGTAAAATCAGAAGTGCGGTCCGGGGCCCATGGGAGGAACAAACCAGAGAACGAAAACCACATTCCACAATGTAGAAAGCTTTATACAATACCTTAGGTGGGGGAAAGAAGGAAGATGTCTTAAGGAATGATTATTCCTGGAAAAATAAATTAAAAAAATTTTTTTTAACATTTACTTATTTTTGAGGGGTAGGGAGGAAGAGGAGGAGGAAGAGAGAGAGAGAGAGAGAGGATCTGAAGCAGGCTCTGTGCTCATAGTGCAGAGTCCAAGGCAGGGCTCAAATCCACGAACGGTGAGATCATGACCTGAGCCAAAATCAAGAGTCGGCCACTCCACTGACTGAGCCACCCAGGCGCCCCGAAAATAAATGTTAAAATAAAGTAGCTGCACAGTTAGGTTTGTTCCAGGGAGTCATCATCTCGGCGGCCACCGCTCAGGTGCCGGACTCCGTTCTGAGACTTCCATGTGGATTAATTCATTTCTTCCTCATCCCCACTCCGTGAGGGGGCACTGCCATTTCACAGAGAAAACGGAACCCCATCATGGTTGATTAATTACTCAAGTTCACCCAGGGAGAAGGTGGCAGAGGCACATTTGGAACGAGCGCCCATGCTCTCAACCGTCCTGCCTCGGCATCAAGCCAAGTGATTGCTGCATCACCTTGCTGCCAAAGTTGGGGGCCTGATGCGCCCTTGAAGGTGGGAAGGTGGGAAGGTGGGAAGGCAGAAAGGAAATTGCCTAGAAAGAGACCTCTCCCTCCAGCCTCCTGACCACTTCTCCAACCATGCTCCTCTCTGTAGGGGGTCGTGAGGGAACGCCACGAAGACTGTGAAGAAACTGGAAGCAAGGTACGTGCAGGTGCCCCCCCACCCCCCACCGCCAAGGGCTTTACCGTGTAAATCGCCTACAAAGCAGTCAGCTCCCAGTTTCCTTTAAAAATGGAAGGTGCCTCAAAGAGCAGGACAGAAGAATAAAAATATTGACAGACTCAAAGTAAGAAGGAGGGATGGGCAGCTTTCAGTTTGGAAGATGTAGAAACCGGGATGCCTTGAAACTCAGGAGAGAAAGAGCCTTCGACAGCCGACTCCCGCGTGAGACCACAACCATTCAGTCACCCAACTTACGTCCACGTCTTCTGGATCCGGCGTCACCGGGGGGACAGACTCTGTGGACTGAGTCATCCCCCCTCCTCTGGCATGCCTTCCTGTATCATGGAGGCTGGACAACTGTTACTCTTTCCCAGACTCCCTTGCAGCTAGCGGTCTGGCTGTAACCTGGGTCCGCCAAGAGGATTCATTCGTGCAAGGCCTGGAACGTGGAAGGAAGCACTTAGTGGGGGTCAGGCCGAGCAGATGTGTGGCAGGCTCAGTGCCAGGGGAGTTTGGACCTTCTCCGGAAAGGGTAGTAGAGATTCTTGGTCAAGTCTCATCGTGCCCGACGCGCACCAGACAGCACACTGGCATTTCCTTTAAAATTATCTCGTTGTTGGGGCGCCTGGGTGGCGCAGTCGGTTAAGCGTCCTACTTCAGCCAGGTCACGATCTCGCAGTCCGTGAGTTTGAGCCCCGCGTCGGGCTCTGGGCTGATGGCTCGGAGCTGGGAGCCTGTTTCCGATTCTGTGTCTCCCTCTCTCTCTGCCCCTCCCCCATTCATGCTCTGTCTCTCTCTGTCCCAAAAATAAATAAACGTTGAAAAAAAAAAAGTTACCACCTCCAGTAGCTGTGTTACTCGATTTCTCACTGTAAACTCTTTTAACTTTATTTATTTATTTTGAGAGAGCGCGTGAGTTGGGGAGGGGCAGAGAGAGAGGGAGACAGAGAATCCCAAGCAGCCGCGTGCTGTCAGCGTGGAGCTGGACACAGCGTTGACCCCACGAACCGTGAGATCATGACCTGAGCTGAGATCAAGAGTGGGACCCTCAATCGACTGAGCCACCCAGGTGCCCCTCTCATTATAAGTTTATGTCCTCTTGACTCACAGGTGCACACGGATGCTTTAGTGGCCTTGACTTACAGGTGCACACGGATGCATGCACACCTCACTAATTAGACATCATTCGATAGGTTTATACATACGAGCTTAGGAGGAATGCTTTTTGCCCTAAGAAAGCTCATTCCTCCAAGAGTTCGGGGTGGCCAAATAGTGAACAGTGCTGGGTGGAAAACCTTTCCGGCGACAGTCCCTTAACTGGCCCCAGCACCCAAAGCCTAAAGAGTCGCTTACTCTCCAGCCTTGTTCTCCAGGAGACCAATGGATTCAACGAGTCATCCGGGGCCAGCTCCGCAAGTTGTAGGGCCCCACGCGAAGTGAGAAGGTGGGGCCCTGATTTTAAAAAAGCCGTGCCATTAAAGGTATCGAAACATAAAGCTTTTTCCTGGATCCACGGTGTCTCTTTGGACTTGTCGTGGCGGTTTTCATTTCCCACTTAATGTCTCACTAAAGAAAAATGAACATGCGAGATGATTAGCATAAATGATACCATCCACTTTCATATTGTGCAGTGGCAGTTTAAATGCAAACCTAAGAACATTTAACTCCTATACGGAGTTACCGGAACTATACAATTCCCATTTGGGGGCTTGTACGTGCCTGTAGGTATTCTCTTCTTCCCGGAATGATGGAAATACCACACCAAACTAACTCCACTGTTTTTATTTCACTTCTTGAGAGGCACGCATTCTTCCAGCCCTCTGTGTTGGGCTTAATAATGAGTAAAGAAGGACCGAAAGGAAAATGAGCTTTGGGTTTCCCTAGCTTACCCTTTTCAGTATCACTGGATGCGCGAGAGCGAAAAAGGCTGTGATAAGTTTCTTTGGTGTTTCTTGGTTTTTAGACCACCATTGCCTCCTTTGTGCATTGAAAACAAGTTCTGGCTTGAAAGGAAAGTGTGGTCTTTCTGGCTTTTAGCACCTCCCTTACTCTGTCTTCGCCTTTGTGTCGTCTTGAACGCGATGCCTGGGAGTTTCTTGAGACTCGAAGCAAGTGCAAGGTAAGTAGGCTACAGAAGCCGCGCGGCAGGCTTCGCAAATGCTTCATGGGAACGGAGTAGCAAGGAACTGCAGACACACACTGCACATCTTCCCACCGCCCAGGAATGTGTGCCGATGAGAGCAGAACACGGAACCGGGCGTGGGGTCCTTCCGAGAGCGGCTGCACAGGGTGCACACCCATGGAGCCCGCCCTGAAGCTGAGCTTTGGGGAGTCACGGGCCATGAGACTGAAGGGGCCCGGGAGGGACGTGGGGGCGGGGGATGGGGTTGACATTTGGTGAGCATGGCCTCTGTCCAGTGCTGAATTGGGGACACTGCCTAATTGCCTCTGTCTTCTCAGTTTGCTTCCTGAATTCCCGTTCTCGTGTGAAAAGACAGATGGGACTGGAAAGCTTGCTATACTTACTTCATAAGAATTAGCCCAGGGCACTGGCAGAGTCTCTTGAAACAATCGGCCTCGTAGAAAACCCAGGAAATGGAAAGGATCCTTCCTGATCCCCTCTTTGCAAGCAGGAAGCTTATTAATGAAGCCGAATGGCCAGAGAGGGAGAAGCAGGGGAGGGAGGAGGTTGAATCAGCCCCACTGTGCGAGCGCATACCAAGCCCACTACCACCAAGGGAATCGGTCATACTTTCAGTCCATAGCAATCAACTGCGCTCCTGCCTGTCATGGGAGTCTGGTTTTAGCTGATTTTAAGTAACTAGGTTGCTCAAAGGTCCTCGTCAAGATTCCCCAGGCCTATGTATGGATTTAAAATTATTCCACGGTCTCAGAAGTGACCAAACATTTATGAGGATTTGAAGCAGAACTTGACATCTATGAGGAACAGCAGTAGTCTGTTAGGCAGCAACCAACTGTCTAGTTTGTTGCTTTGAGGTCTATCTATCTACCTATATATCTATATATGTATCTCATGATCTCGTGGTTTGTGAGTTATATATATATATACACACACATACATATTTGAAATTAAATAATATAATTGTCTCTTTTTAACTTGCACTCTACTCTTCCTTATAGCTAACTTTCTGTCTACTTGCCCCTTATTTCGGCCGTGATCAGAACTTTTCTTTCCCTCCTACTGCGTGTTATTATATGACGTTGCACTAATTAGAACTCTCTGTTGTGAAAGAAGTAACACCTGCCAATTATCGAGGACCTACTGTGTGTTAGAGCCTTAGCCAGATGCTTCTGTGCACACCCTTTCAGTTCATCTTTAGCTCAGCTGTGAGGTAAGGATGGTTGTTCCCATTTTTAAATCGAACTTTTCATTTTGTGATAATTATAGGTTCACGGGCGGTTGGAAGGAATAAGATAAGGAAGTTCCACGTACTCTTTGTTTTCCCCAATGACAACATCTTGTAAAATGACAGTGTAATAATGCAATCAGGATTGACACTGATACAATCCACCAATCTTTTCCAGATTTCCCCAGGTTTACGGGTACTCATTCGTGTGTGCATGTGTGCACGGACGTGTGTGTGTGTGTGTGTGTGTGTGTGTGTGTGTGTGTTATGTAGTTTCACCACAGGCCTGGGTTTGTGTATTTACCTTCACGGTCAAGATACAGATTGGTTCCGTCACCCCAAGGATTCCATCCGCTGCCCTTCTGAAATCATATCTATTTCTTTCCTGCCCCCACCTTAACTCCTGGCAACCATGGATTCGTTCTCTATTTCCCTAATTTTGCCATTTCCAACATGTTATTGTATTAGGCAGGGCTCTCCAGAGAAACAACCAATAGGATATACAAGATGCATGCATACACGCACATACACACACATACACACACACTTATTATTCCTTTATTAATAATATCCCTTTATTATATAAGGAATTGGTTCACATGATTATTGAAGCTGGCAAGGCCCAAGATCTTCAAAGAGAGTCAGCAAGCAGGAGACCCCACAGTCTGTGGTGAATTTCGACTCTGAATGCCAGCAGACTCAGGCCCCTGAAAGAGCCGACGTTTTCATTTAAGCCTGAGGGCAGGGAAGAACTCACGTCCAAGCTCAAGGCAGTCAGGAAGGAGCTTCTCTTTTACTCACAGGAGGGCCAGCCTTTTCTTTCTATGCGGGCCCTCAACTGGCTGGAGGAAACCCACTCACACGGGGTGGGCAATCTGCTTTACTCAGGTTATCAGTTCTTGTGAAAAGAAAAATTGTAATGTTTATTTATTTTGAGAGAGAGAAAGAGATAGAGTGAGAGCAGGGGAGGGACAGAGGTAGAAAGAGAGAGAGAGAATCCCAAGCAGGCTTCATGCCGTCATCGGGGAGCCCAACGCGGGGCTTGAACTCACCAACCATGAGGTCATGACCAGAGCCAAGATCAAGAGTCAGATGCCCAAGCAACTGAGCCACCCAGGCATCCCCAGGCTACCAATTCTAATGTCTATCTCATCCAGGAACACTCTTGGCAGAAACATCCAGAATAATGCTTGACCGAAAGTCAGGGCATCCTGTGGCTCAGTCAAGTTGACATGCCAATTCAACCATCATGGTTATACAAGTACAATCACATAGTATGCAAACTTTGGGGACTCTTTTTTTTTTCAATGAGCATAATTCTGTAAAGATTCATCCAAATTGTTGCTTCATGATGAACTATTCACCAATAAATCATTCCTTTTTATTGCTGACTAGTATGGTATGGATTCAGCTTCATCAACCAGGAGGGAAATGCAAATTAAAACCACAATGAAATATCAATGTTCACCTATCAGAATGCCTAAAATTAAAAAAGATAATGATAATACTAACGATGGGTGAGAACGTGGAGAAATTGGATCACTCCTAAGTTGCCAAATATAAGGTGAAATCGTAACATGGTCGTGCCATGCTGAAAAACGTTCTGGAAAACTAAACGTGCAATTATCATGCAACCCAGCAATTGTACTTGGGGGGCACTTATCCCCAAGAAGTAGGGATTTATGTTTATACAGAAGCCTCTCTACAAATGTTCATAGAAGCTTTACTCCTGATATCCAAGAACTGGAAACAACTTAAATGTCTTTTAACAGGTGAAGGATTGTGCCCATTTTATTGACAAGCAATCTGAGGCTCAGAGAAGCTGAATGTCATGTCCAACATCCACAGTTGGAAGGTAACAGAGCCAGATGAGACCCTGCTCTAAAGGCTGCCCTCGTTCTGCAGGGCAGCGCATCTATGATCCTGATGTTGGCCTTGAATCTTTATAAGAACATGCCGTGTCTTCTGAATCAAAGAACTTCAAAGATTATAAAGGATTCGTAAAATTACCTCGCCCTGAGTCCTTGGTACCTGTTAATTAAAGCATTAGATTTATTGGAATACATTAGTCTTGAAAAGGTACGTTTTTCACACGTAGCCTCCTTTCTGTTTTCCTCTGGAGTTTCTATCTCTTTATGTTATCTTCTTGTGTATTTGGAATTTTCCTCTCTTCCTATGTCTGTATTTTCTATTGGTCCATGATCCACTCAGGCAGGGGGTTTTTCTTCCTTGTCCAAGCACCTTTGAGCACAGAGACTAGAGTTGGTAAACATGGACTGAAAGAAAAAACAATGTTTTGTAGCATTTCTTCTGAAATGATACACTTACCCACGGGTCCTCTGTCATTCACATATACGCCACCCTTCGGCGGGCGGCAGTACGATTGACTTCCGAATGCTGGCTCTGGGGACGGCGGCCTGCAGTTAAATCCCACAAGACACCTGCACCTGCCGAGATGAGATACCTTTCCTTTCCTCCTGTGCTCAGTTTCCCCGCAGCAAAATGATGCAGTGAAAGAAACCCCCGCATAGAATGAGTTGTTAGGAAGATGTAAAGCAGTTAGCCCAGTGCCTGGCACAGAAAACTATTAGCTGTTGTTATTTTTACACCAGAGAAGAGAAAGAAAAATTGGCGATGGAGTCAAGACAGACAAAGAGAAGATTCACAGAAGTAGCTTAGGGGATGCAATAAAGTAGTTTAATGAGGCAAGACTCATTAGAGGGCTCAGTAACGGCAGAGACGATCTTCAGAGACACGCAGAACAGATCTCAGAATCCCCCCGGGGGAATCATTTGTTACCTGTCTCCGGCTCAGGGCCGGCGTCTCCAGCAGGCGTTTGGGAAAATTCGCTGGTCAGGATGCCACATAGCAAACGGTAGGCGCTGGGAGATACCCATTGTGATTCCGCTTAACTAGCACAGGCGGGCGGAAGCGAGACTGGGAGGAGCTGTTTGGTGAAGTGGTGAAGATTCAGAGCGTGAATAACTGGGGAAGGAGGCAGGTGAAGTGTCTGTGGCCAGCACAGCAAGAGCGGCCCTGGAAAGTTCACATCCACTCGGGAGCTAGGCCATAATAATGGTAATAGACAGAACACTGGTCGCTGTTAATTGAGAGCTTATTATGTGCCAACCTCTTAAAAATGTTCTCCAGCGATGCTTCCCATTCCACAGACGAGGCATCTAAGGCTAGATGAGGTTAGGGACTAATCTTGCGGCATCGGTGAGTTTCAAACACCAGACGGTGGAGGGGCGCCTGGGTGGCGCAGTCGGTTAAGCGTCCGACTTCAGCCAGGTCACGATCTCGCGGTCCGTGAGTTCGAGCCCCGCGTCAGGCTCTGGGCTGATGGCTCAGAGCCTGGAGCCTGTTTCCGATTCTGTGTCTCCCTCTCTCTCTGCCCCTCGCCCGTTCGTGCTCTGTCTCTCTCTGTCCCAAAAATAAATAAACGTTGGAAAAAAAAAATTAAAAAAAAAAAAAAACACACCAGACGGTGGGGATTCAAAGCCTGTGACTCCTGTGCTCGCAGCAGAGGGCAGAGGAGAAGGGAGAGGTCTCTGGTGCTTGTCTCCTGCATCTCAGGAAGGATGCTGAACATTTATTTCCAAGTTTGTCACTACTACTGCTTGGCAGGGAGGCTGTGGGCGCATTCTCAGTGAAAATGTGCTAATGGCAGGAGGCCTGGGGCTGTGTTCCTGGGCCCCAGGCTGTACCCCAAACCGGGAGATGCTGGAGTTTACGGGAGCTATAGAAGCGGGAACAGTGCCAATTGAATACAAACATCAGGAATAAGAATCATAAGCACTTAAATCACCCAAAGATTCGGAAGACACTTGCTGGAAGACTCGCTGTGTCCGTTAAGGAGGCAGGACCAATGTTCTCAGATGCTCTGCGTTTAGGAACAGAGTGCTATTTTCTAAGCGACTCCACGGAGGTCATTTTAAATACAGAAACCGTGTGAGTTGGGCATGGTAGTCGCTGCTCTTTTTCTCGACCCCTTTCTTTTGGCGCTAGAAGGGTCACCACGCCCCCCAGGTGGCTGGGCTCAGTCTGGTTTACGCCCCTTGTCCTGGCTTAATCGTTGATATCCCCCTTTCCACTCCCCAGCGGATCCCAGTTTGCAGGATAAATGATATGCTCGCCCTAGGTCGCCGTGAGAAGGGGAGACCCACACAACAGGTAAGACCCAGGTTTGCTGGGACATCAGGATGGGTCCAGGGCTGACACCATTCCCATCCACTCCTTCCCCAGGACGGATTTGTGGCCAATGGGGGAGAGAAGCGCTTTGTGCGTGTGCCACTATTTTGTAAAATACATGCTTGGAGCCAGTGGTGGCTGCATAGACTAAGTCTGCCCCAGAAGTGGGTGGAAGTGGGTCCGCACATAGAGGAAAACAGAGCTACAGAGAGGGAGAGAGAGGGAACTAACCCTGGGGACATAAGGGCCCCCTCCATCTATGCGGTCATGCCGGGAACCCTAAAGCACGCAGTGACACGAATCAGCAAGTCTGCTTTCACTTTTTAGGGGATTGAACTTGGATTTCTGCCGCTCGCCACAGAGAAAAACAAGCCTGAGAAATCTGAAAGAGAACTGACATCTTTCAAGTGTCTTCAAAGGCAAGCCCTTGTGCTGAGTACTTTACTTGGTTTATATCATTTAATCTTGGCAACAGTCACCCCAGACAGGGCTCATTAACCCCCTGGCATAACCGAAAACTCCAAAGTTCAGGCATTGATGACTTCGTCGAGGTCAAGCCGTAGCCAGGAAGGGCCTCAGCCGGTGGGCTGGTGGTGGACGCAGAGCCCGTGCCTCCTTATCACACCACGTGGATCAGTTTGGCGGGTGGGAGGCCACACCACCGTTCTCTTGATCTCCCTCTCGGCGCTGTGAGTCCCCGCCCCACAGCCCCGGACCTACACACCCACGCCATCACTTTCATCAGTGATCTTCTCTTTCTCCGTGAGGAAAGCAACCCACATCCTGACCTTGAACATATCAATGAATACCATTGATCCTCAGCATGGAATGCCACGCAAACCTAAAGCACAGGATTGCTGTGAACACGGAAATGGTGGAAAAGAAAGTACTTAGGAAACTGCAAAGTGCCATGTCTGGGGCTTGTGTTTTCATCGTTCTCTTAAATCGGAGTCGATCTTTCCTGAACAAATTCTTTTTTTTTTTTAATTTTTTTTTCAACGTTTATTTATTTTTGGGACAGAGAGAGACAGAGCATGAACGGGGGAGGGGCAGAGAGAGAGGGAGACACAGAATCGGAAACAGGCTCCAGGCTCTGAGCCATCAGCCCAGAGCCTGACGCGGGGCTCGAACTCCCGGACCGCGAGATCGTGACCTGGCTGAAGTCGGACGCTTAACCGACTGCGCCACCCAGGCGCCCCTCCTGAACAAATTCTTAACTCGCTCTGTGACAGGCAGGTAAATCTGTGTCCCAGGCGGACCCGCCCAGGTCTAAGGGGTTTTCCAGCGCCCGGGACTTTTCAGTGCTAAAAGTGGGAAAGTCCCAGGAAAACCAGAGATCGGTCACCCTGCTGGGCACCGACCCGTCACAGGACTACTCACTCGGGCTTAGGGCTCTTTGAGAAGAGGCACCGTATCCTCGTCAACTCTGGGTCCGTCCCCCCTTACTTAGCACAGCCCTGGCGTGTGTTGACCTGATCACCAACTCCTGAATAAATGACTTAATAAATGATGCCGACAGTCGTGCGGGTGAGCTGCCATACCTCCTTTAAAAGGCACTGGCCCAGGGCGCCTGGGTGGCGCAGTCGGTTAAGCGCCCGACTTCAGCCAGGTCACGATCTCGCGGTCCGTGGGTTCGAGCCCCGCGTCGGGCTCTGGGCTGATGGCTCAGAGCCTGGAGCCTGTTTCCGATTCTGTGTCTCCCTCTCTCTCTGCCCCTCCCCCGTTCATGCTCTGTCTCTCTCTGTCCCAAAAATAAATAAAAAAGTTGAAAAAAAAAAGAAAAAAAAATTTAAAAGGCTCTGGCCCAGAGGCAAGGAGGCTTGAGGGAAGGTTTCACCCGACGCACTGAACTTTGGGAAACACTTCAGACACGTGGAAGGCCCCTGGGGAAGATGTTCATTTCCTGGAATTTTCCCCACCCTCAACTTAACTGCTGTATGACCTTGGGCAAGTGACTCCATTTATTTATTTATTTATTTATTTATTTATTTATTTATTTAATCAATGACTATACATTGGATACCTATGTGGCCAAGGACTGCTTCCTTGGTATCCTCGATTATAAAGTGGAATAACAGCCCCTGCTGACAGGGTGAGTACAGGAATTCAATGAGGTCGTGTTTGTGTAGGGCCCAGAGGAGCAAAGGTCCAGTCATGCCCTCCATGCCTTCAACTGCATAACAGGGCCTCTTCATGTCCCCTTTTGATATTGCCAATGGCCCCTGTACGAGCTCCCATGAAGCGGTGCTTGGGCTTCTAGAACCTGCCGTGAGAGAAGGGGAAGACGGGCCTCAAAAGCTCTGGTTTTCAAAATTGCATGGCTCACGCATCGTCACCCGGAGAGGGAGAAGGGAGCCTGTGCTTCTCACAGCCACCCTAACTGACTATGAAAGATCCAGTCCAGACTTCTGTTTGGATCACATCACATTATCCGCCCACTGAAATGGGACGGGACAGCCCTGGAGAGGCAGAGGCCTCCCCTCGCCAGCAAGCCATCACTTTATATGGACATCACTCAAGCACTTAGCTTCTGGACTGAGACACAATCAAGACAGAGGCAGAGCTCGTAGCTGTCCCGTGGAAAATAAGTATCTGGGGACAGCAGTGATGATCTTAAAGTTGCCCTCCACGTGTGAACACCCAGAGCCCAAATAATAGGGCTCGTACGCCTTCTAAGGTAGGGATGAGCTGTTGGGAACATAAGTCATTGAATATCTGCTTTATTTTTGAAGCCCACATGGTAAACACTGGAAAGATAAGACACTTTCTCAAGGGCTGGACCAACGTGGCGATCTTAGAGACCCGTGCACTGGGTTCTCCACTCTTTCCAAATCCCCAGCAAAACCACCAAAGGATAGAGTAATGTGGGAAACCTATGTAATAATACTAAAAAAATTCTGTTCTCGGGTGAAGACTGATACCCAAATCGTACAGTCTGGGACCGTGGATACCTTGACAACCAGCTTACCCCCGCAGGGAGTGAGACCTAAGTTGAGTGTGTAGACCAGGAGGAGTAGCTTCCGAACCACAGAAGCCTCCATCCATCCCACTGCTCTTGTAGGAGGGCACCTGAGAAGAAATTCTCAGGACAGCGAAGACGCAGAAAGGATATCGCCGACACACTCTTCCATACAGAGAACACAAGTGACACGCTAGCTGACCTAGACCTAAATCAAGATGGGAAACTCGGCTGTGAAATGATGAAAAACAGTGCCTGTGAGTCGCAACGCCAGCAAGTAGCGGGGTATCTTGTCAGGGCTGCTCTTTGACGTACACAGTGCCGACCTGAAGGTGTGAAAACGGTGCCGTGAGAGCCCAGAGGAGCACGTGGCATCTCGCGGAGGGAGCTGGCAGGCATTTGATTTGGGTCTCGACAGATACACAGGGGTAACTAACTTGCTGAGGGGCCAATCGAGGATAGCATTCTCCAGGCAGGCGAGGGGCAAGACTTCCAAATAGGCCAAGTACACAGAAAATGCTAGTATGAGGACTTCCACTCAGCCTGGAACTGGAACGTAGTTTTCCTGCCACGTTCTCCCAAGACTGCGCACAAATGTGAGTAAAGGGATTTAAAAACAGACACAAACCTACAAGGATAGAGACAGGGCGAGGAGACAGGAGCGACACGGGGGACGTTTGAAGGCAGAGAGTTGAGGGATTGCTGACCTAGCAGAAGAGGGCTGAACCCCGTGCTGATGGGGGGGGGACACCTGAGAGCAATGTCAGTCCCACCACAGAACTTCCGGGAGTTGGTGTCTGAAAGGAGGGAGAAAGGAGAGGCTGAAAGCAAGGATGGAACTAATGTTTTGCAGAGAGAGAAGCTAAACTTGGACCCCTGACCTATCCCGTGCTGCCAGAGACGTGACACTCACTCATCCTCGCAGGAGGCTGAGGTTTTATCCCCTGGTGGTGTTGAGCCATCACTGGATTCTGGGACTCTAGACGCAGCTGGGATCAGGGAATTCGATGATCACGGGAATTCGATGAAAATTCACATACCAAATGGTAAGTGATACCTTCTCCACCAGCCAGCCACCTTTCCCATCTCAGGGCTAAGAATCCTGTCATCCCGATTTCTATAAATTCCAAGTAAGAAAAGGAGGATTAACTGGGAGGAAATAGTCTAGCTTAAGAGAAAAGACCCACGCATGGGAAACTATAGTTGTGGAGAGCTGCCTCCTGATGAATTAACTTGGCCAAATCACCCCATCATATGAAGCCCGCCTTTTAACCACCAACCTGTCCTGTCCATGTACCTAAAGCTTCTAATCCTCTTTCTAGTGCCTCGCTCTGTTATGTTAACGGATTTCTTAGCATCACTAGATGTCTGAGCAGTTCAAGAAGCCAAACCAACCTACTAACCGACCGACCAACAACAAATAAACAAAAAAACCAAGCAAGAGTGAGAAGTAGACGGAAGCACTTTCGGGGAAGCAAAATACACTCAGCGAAATAAAACAGATAGCATTTGTGAAACAAGGAGACAAAGTTATAAAACATAGCCGCGAGGAGAAAAACAAAGAGTTCTTGGAAATTAAAGATATGACAGAAGAGATTTTAAAAAGCCTGCAGGAAGCTTCAGGAAGGTGATGTGTAAGACCTGTCTCAGAATACAGAACAAGTAGAAAAGGAGATGAAAAAAAAAAATAAGAGAACTAATTAAAAATGTACAGAATCCGTCTGGGAGCCCAATATGTAAAAAAAAAAAATAAAGCAAATGGAGAACCGAGGAGAAGAAGTTACCATAGAAATGATATAAGAACAGTTCCTAAAACTGGATTCCAATTGATAGCACCCACCAAGTATGCAGCAGAAAAGTAAGAACCGGGGACCCATCGCCTCTTGGAAATTTTAAGACTACTGGGAGAGATAAAAACCTTGAAGCTGGGGTGGGGTGGGTGAAATGTATTGGTTGTCTACTGAAGATCCGAAATGAGAATGGAACCAGACTCTTGACAACAGCATGAAAAACAGGGTGGTGCCCTTGAAACTCTATAGGCGCGTGGTGTCCATTCTGCAATCTTACACTCATCCAACAACCAGATGTGAAGGTAGAGGGACAAAACCCAAAGGCCAGGCACCTTTGTCCAGGAATTAACCGGAAGGTGAGCTCTGCTAAAGTAAGGGAGAAAAACCAAGACAGAGGGAGACGGGAGATCCAGACAAAGAAAAAAAGGAAAAGGGTCTCCAGGAGAGTGGTGAAAGGGGGACCCAGGACCCAGCCAGGCGGCAGGACCAGACGGCAGTGGGTTCGGGGTGGGAGCAGGGAGGAAGGGCCACTTGGAGAGATGTCACCATGAAAAGAGGAAGCCGATAAAATCCCTGGTGTGTTTGGATGTACTGAGAGATCGACACCTCCATCAGAGAGTTTTAGTATGAATTCATGCTAAATTCATAGGTGTTCTAAGAAACAAAGCGTATGAAAAAAACAAGACCGTTCCAGAGATATCACATAAGTAGAAAAGAAATACAATCGTACTAGACTCTGCTGTGAGTAATATTTATATGGGCATAATAATGTGTACACAGAATATTTGCTCTCACTAACATGTCATTGGGAAGATGCGGGGAGAGAAGGCATATGTTGAAATGAAGGGTGTGTAAGCGAACTAAATCCTCATCACCTTCCATTGGAAGAAGTCCACGGACAACATCTAAAACGGGAACATCAAGAAATAGGAATAGAAATGCATTGCTCAGAACATGGAAGAAAACGCCAGGAGAAAGAGCTAACCCCATCGTACGATCTTTCCCCTGGGAAGCAGAAATGTGGAGAGTCAAGTAGGGAGGACAACGTACTGTTCTTTTTATTTCTTATTTCCCTTTTTTTATACCGTAAGCCTTGTGATGCTACCGGGCCAGTTAAGCTCTGCGCGATTATAATTTCGGTGAAAAGAAAAGTCAAAAGACCCCATTCCTTTTTAACTTGATTGGGGCGCAGCTGATATCCCCAAACGCTGCACCCGTCATGTATACAACTCGATGAATGTGGGCACAGGAGGCAAGTTTGGCGTGGCCGGACTTCAGGTTGTAGGGAGAGGAGGAGCGAGGTTTTGGAAATGAACAAGAGCTTTCCTGTCGTTGGCGGGGAAAATCTGCTTTGATCTTGTCCCCAGGCTGCCACGAGTTCTTCAGATTCCAAATAATGTAGCTAGAATGGGTTGAACCGCTGAAAGGGATGGAAAAGTCGCACGCAGACATCAGCGTAGGGTACGTCCAATAGCCGCGAACCCTTTTGATTTCATGAATTGTGGCAATAACACAGGACTGCTTTTGAAGAAAAAGTTCAAGTCGTACAGAAACTAGAGTGAAGGTCCCCTGTCTCCCGCCCTGGACCCACTGTCACCCGGTTAACAATTTAGTGTCTATCATTCCTTTCTTTGTTTCTTTTTTTCTCCCCCCCCACTCAAGTGCTTTTATTTAGAACGCACAGATTCTGTGCTCCAGATTATCTCAATTTTAGGAAGCGCGCTAAATACGGATGTGGCGATCTGAGACAGAGGTGCGAAACAAGAAGAGGGAGGGGAAGAGATGTTCGTGAGGCTCGTTCTGGCCTTCCCAGAGCAGGACCAGGGACCGGGCTGGGCTTGTTTCGTGTAGCAAAACTCGGATTCTGTGTCAGCGGCAGAGAGAAAGTGGCACAGACATTCCTCGTTCCTGGGGCTGGCACTCGAAGCGGGAAAACCGTTTCCATGGAGATCGGGACACTAGAGATGCTCTCTGAAATTGCTCCTTGGGGCTCAGCGACAAATAGAAACATTAGCATGCAGAGGCCTAAATATAGCTGCATTCAGGGTGATTCATCGAGCCCGAAACTTGGCTGGAATGTGGTTTTGGAACAAATGCACCGAGCAGAGACCCAATGGTGTTTTTAATATTTTACAGTGTTTACACTGCCATTAGAGGATGTATCTAATGGAAAATGCAGAAATCCAGGGGCCACTTGGTTTGATCCTCCTGGATAAGTCACCCTCAGAGTCCCGCCTGGGCATGACAGGGTACAAAAGAGATTTTTCTTTTCTCTTCTTTCCTTTTTCCATTTTTGTGGTCGGAACGTCCCTTCACCACAGAGCTATCCTTTAAAAGGACCTGATAGAAAAACGTTCTCGGGGCGCCTGGGTGGCGCAGTTGGTTAAGCGTCCGACTTCAGCCAGGTCACGATCTCGCGGTCCGTGGGTTCGAGCCCCGCGTCAGGCTCTGGGCTGATGGCTCAGAGCCTGGAGCCTGTTTCCGGTTCTGTGTCTCCCTCTCTCTCTGCCCCTCCCCCGGTCATGCTCTGTCTCTCTCTGTCCCCAAAAAATAAATAAACGTTGAAAAAAAATTAAAAAAAAAAAAAAGAAAAATGTTCTCTCCTGTCAGAGAGGGAAACTAGTGCCTGTAATTAGAAGAAAAGTATCTCAGCTTCTACCCCCAGAGTTGCACCTGCAAACTTGCACTCCATCATGACTCTGTCAATTCACGGAACAGCTGGGATCCTGCTGGCGACCAGGATGCACCTTCCTAAATTCATCCATTCAGTGATCATCCCCTGTGCCGCGACTGCATTCCAGGAAGGACACAGCTAGATACAGAAAAAAAAAAAAAAAAAAGACAGCAAAGGTCTCAGGAAGCTTCCGTGTGAGTGCAGGAGACAGATGACAGTCAATCAATAGGCAATTTCAGATTGTAATAAATATTACAGAAAAGATAAAACGAGGCAACACCAGACTGGGGGGAAAGTGTAGGGCCTAGAAGGTCCGGGAGGTCTCTTGGGAGCCTGGCCCTTGGAAGTGAGACCTAAGAACAAGCAGCTCAAGGGAGGAGCTTTTCAGGTACAGGGAACGGCAAGTACGGAGGCTCAGAGGCTGAACCATGTTTGGTGAGGGAGCAGAGGCGGAGATGAGGTCAGAGGGATAGGCAGGGACCAGGTTCCTAGAGCCTTGCAAGTTGTTCTAAGAAGTCTGATGACCTTACACAGAAGGCAGGTAAACAATCGCCTTCTGCTACTGGGTCACAGCAACCCCCACGGCCAATAACCTGCCCAGGTATCTGAATGAGAGACTTCCCTAAGCACTGGGCTTTTTACTGTCCACACACTGTACCTCTTGCAAGAATATAGAATACCTTCTTCCTCTTTTTTTTTTTTTTTTTTTGGTTGCCAAGAAGCTCATCTCCAGCCTGGTTTTACCTTCTCTCTTATTTTCCTTTCGTCTTAGTTCTTTAGCCTTTTCCATCCCACTGCGCTCTTGAGCCCTTTCGAAACGCATCTCAGGCATTTGGGAATGAGAGGCACAGATGGATAAGCATAAATCTGATTCCTCTTCCCACATGACTGACCTTCCTCTTGGCCTGTGGTAATGTTTCCAGAAGGATTGTGTCTTTGGCGTTCACTGGGGTCGATTGCATTATGACTTTGATGGGCCTTGGGCATTTTTACCTTCATGCATCCCCTCTTTTTTTTTAAAGGTTTGTTTAAAATTTATTTTGAGAGAGAGAGAGAGAGAGAGAGAGAGAGAGAGAGAGAGAGAGAATTCCAAGCAGCCTCTGCACTGTCAATGTGGAGCTCAATGCGGGCTTAAACCCATGAGATCACGACCTGAGCCGAAACCAAGAGTCTGACGCTTAACCGACTGAGCCACTCAGGCACCCCTATCCCCTCCTTCTTAAAAACTATTTTTAAATGACACTTTATGACTGTATTAGCATAAAGAAAAACATACTAGTATCATATATTAAAACATCGTATTTGGCCCAAAAGTTTGTTTTTTCCTCTTCTGATTAATAAATCAAAATACTTCTGCGGCACCTGGGTGGCTCAGTCGGTTAAGCCTCTGACTTTGGCTCAGGTCATCATCTCGTGAGTTTGAACTCCACATCAGGCTCTGTGCCGACAGCTTGGAGCCTGATCCTGATTCAGATTGTGTGTGTGTCTCTCTCTCTGCCCCTCCCCCTCTTGCTTTGTCTCTGTCTCTGTTTCTGTCTCAAAAGTAAATAAGCATTTAAAAAATTTTGGGGGGGCGCCTGGGTGGCTCAATCAGTTGAGCATCTGACTTCGGCTCAGGTCATGATCTCACAGTCTGTGAGTTCGAGCCCCGCGTCGGGCTCCCACCCCACCCTCTTGGGGGGTTGGCTTTGCCCCCACTTTTGGACTTTCCAGGCTAGAGTTAGAACAGGTCCCTGCAGCCCTCAGAATCAAGGGAACACAAAAGGACGAGCTGACCAAAGAGTCCTCTCGCCTGTCCGCCACTTGGCTTGAGATGAGGGGTCATGGAGGCCCAGAGTGGGGCGGGAGGGAGGCACGGCCTTCTGATAGCTCCTTCTAGAGAAGTCTGTCTACAGGTTTCTTCAGCTTCCCAGCTCTTTTCTTTTGTATTCTAGAGATGAGTGATGAGTTAAAGATCACGAAGACCGTGTCGTGATATGTTAACAAGCCCTGCAAGGGGTCGAGCCCCTCGCTTTGGGCTGTCGGGGTCCTGGCATCTGTTGTATGGTTCCCTGCCTTTAGGTCTCTGCTGAAGCCCAAGGCACCAGGAAAATCTCATTCAATTTCCTGTTTCCTCACGCCAGCTTTACGAGTTGACTCAAAATTTTAGCCCGTGATATAAGGACTCTGCTATTGTTCCCATATTACAGATATAGAAACTGAAGCTAAGGGTCTCAGTCCAGTAGACAGCACAGAGGGGCACCTGGGTGGCTCAGTCGGTTAAGCGTCCGACTTCGACTCAGGTCATGATCTCGCGGTCCGTGAGTTCGAGCCCCGCGTCAGGCTCTGTGCTGACAGCTCGGAGCCTGGAACCTGCTTCAGATTCTGTGTCTCCCTCTCGCTCTCTGCCCCTCCCCCACTCTGTCTCTCTCTCTCAAAAATAAATTAACCTTAAAAAAATTAAAGAAGCGACTTACTTTGAGCTATGACTTTGCTTCCATGAGGAGATAGATACCTTACTATTCCTCTCGAGTCGGGGAAAAGGCCTCAGTTGCACATCGTTAGCATTTGGAGATGATATCCTGCCATGATAGGTTTCCCAAAATACACAAACATTTTTCTCATTACATTTTTTTTTTTTTTTTACCAATCAAAACAGCTATCCAGTAAGAGCCTACAATGCTTATATACAATTTAAAAAGTCCTCAAATTCGGAACGGTTGAAAATCTGTTTTAAAGTGCTCTGCACACGATTATTCAATTAAGATCCTTTCAAACACAAGAGGCAAAGGTGCTTTGGGCTGAGACCACCTTCCCTTTCAGCAGAGTAGGCCTCCTAAGCCATTAGAGCGAGATGGCCAGATTTAGAAGCGAACATGCCACACCCACTTAAAACTGAGTTTGCAGCGGGGCGCCTGGGTGGCTCAGTCCATCAGGCATCTGACTTAGACTCACGTCATGATCTCGCATCTCGTGAGTTCGAGCCCCGCGTCGGGCGCTGTGCTGACCGCTGGGAGCCTGGAGCCTGCTTCGGATTCTGCGTCTCCCTCTCTCGCTGCCCCTCCCCTGCTCACACTCTTGTCTCTCTCTGTCGCTCAACAACAAATAAACGTTAAAAAAAATAAATAAATAAATAACTGAGTTTTCAGGAAACAGTGAACGAGTTTTGGTGAGAGTATGTTTTGTGCGATATTTGCAGTTTCTGACAATATGCCTTATTAGGGTCCAAGGGGACTTGGGCAAGGCATCCGGGGGCTGGCCTGCCATTCATAGCTGGGGCTTGGTGTTCTAGTCAACGGACACACGGTTTCTCAGAACATCGCCATCAGACAAGGCCACTCTGTTCCCATGGCGACTACCAAAGCAAAACCAGGATCCCTCAGGAACCGCGTCTGCACAAGGACAATCCGTGAGCCTTGTCCAAACCTCCAAGTCCCACACACCCGTGTCACCCTCCTAATAGAAGTGGCTGCCACTGCTTCACCAATGACACAGCTCCTACCTCGCTCTGGTCTGCCCTCCCTAAAGAGACCATTTATTGAGATGCCCAATTACCTCCTTACGGCATCTAATTCAGGGCAAAGCCTCACTTCCTTAAGCCCTCCCCGCAAATCTCCTAACACAACCCTAAACCTCTTAAGAAGTCGCGTCTAACATCCGGGGCTCATTAGCTCTTCAGGCAACCTCAGGGGCTTGATGTTCCTACCTGGTCCTGTGGTTGGCTCTCAGTCTCCAAGAAACAGCCAGCGAAATGCTCCACTGGAGAGACTCCCGATGAATGGAGATGCTGACCAAACATAACGATGATCAAGCAGCCATCACGGGGATGACTTATTTAGCCAGAGGAAGAAGCCAGCAAAGAAGAGATAGAGGGTGGTCCCCGGGGCTGGCCTTGTTTCTGCCACGTGGGTCCCCGGCTTCCAGACCCCAAGGTCTGTCTGCGACTGGATCCCAAACCACTGCGACGTGGCCTTTCCCACCATCGGGTGAAATGTGAACAGTTCTCAATGCTTTGGCTAACTACCTAATCACTGTTTTTTTTTTTAAGAGAACATTCTATTATGTTAACCAAACCTCTACTCTGCAATTAACTCTAATCACACAAGCAATTAAATTGGGAGTAAGATTATTTTGCAGCTTAAAGCTATTTGTGTCGACACTGGGTTTTTCTCTATCTAATTAATTCTTATTTCTTGGTTATAATTGTTATTTAATTAACAGACTTTCCGACTTTACCTGCGGGTTGGTTTTTGTGGTGGTGGTGGTTGTTGTTGTTGTTGTTGTTTAAACACCCGTCCGTCCCGACACTCACACACCTGAGCACATCGCATCTGCTCCTCTGGAGCGTCTCAAAGCGGGGACAGAAGCATCGGCCAATTCCGCTGAGCTACTTGGAAGGGAAACCGGGCTTGATTAATTTGTCACTCAAAGGTAGGGGGAGAGAGAGAGAGAGGACATGTGTGCACAGGCAGAGGAGGGGCAAAGAGAGAGGGCGTAAGAGAATCCCAAGCAGGCTCCACGCTCTACACACAGAGTCCGACCCAGGGCTAGATCTCACGAACCGTGAGATCACAACCTGAGCTAAAATAAAGAACCAGACGCTTAAGTGACTGAGCCACCCAGGCGCCCCTCAAACATTTTTAAAAGCTCATTTTATTTCCTATTGTTAATATCTCTTTGCAACTGTTATTTAGGAGGTGCTCTAAAGATTATAATATGTACCTTTAACTTATCACAGTATACTGAATATTGTACCATTTCACTAAAATGTAACCATCTTGGGGCGCCTGGGTGGTGCAGTTGGTTAAGCGCCCGACTTCAGCCAGGTCACGATCTCGCGGTCCGTGAGTTCGAGCCCCGCGTCGGGCTCTGGGCTGATGGCTCGGAGCCTGGAGCCTGTTTCCGATTCTGTGTCTCCCTCTCTCTCTGCCCCTCCCCCGTTCATGCTCTGTCTCTCTCTGTCCCAAAAATAAATAAACGATGAAAAAAAAATTTTTTAATGTAACCATCTTGCAACTATATAATTGCATTTAATGTCCTCTATCCTCTGTCCTCTTGTCACATATATTTTTCTCATACATTGCAAACTTCACAATAACATTAGTGGTATTTTTTATGTAGCGGTTAATTGTCTTTTTAAATGTTTATTTTTGAGGGACAGGGAGAGAAAAAGAGAGAGAGCAAGTGGGGGAGGGGCAGAGAGAGAGAGGGAGACACAGAATCCGAAGCGGGCTCCAGGCTCTGAGCTGTCAGCACAGAGCCCGACGCGGGGCTCGAACTCACGGACCGTGAGATCATGACCTGGGCCACAGCTGGACGCTCAACCGACTAGGCCACCCAGGTGCCCCGCTGTTAATTGTCTATTAAATAAATTAAGAGAAGGAGAAGAGATCATGTTTTAGAGCTGTCCATACATTTACCTTTTCTGGCATTTATTTATTTATTTACCTGATATTTGAGTTTCCATCTTGTGTCACTTCCCTTCCGGAGAACTTCCTTTAGTATCTCTTACAGTGAAGTTTTGCCGGAAAAAAAAAAAAAAATTCTCCTAGAGTTTGTTTGTCTACACATGTTGTTATCTCAGCTTCATTCTGAAAGATACTTTAATTGGAAATATTCTGACTTAACTGATTTTTTTCTTTCAGTACTTTGAGATGCTCTCCGGTTGTCTTCTGTCTTCCCCTGCTTCTGGTAGAGGGCAGTCGTCATTCATTCGCGGTTCCCCTGTTTGGAATGTGTCCTTTTTTCCTCTGGATGCTTTTTTTTTTTTTTTTTTTTTTTTTACAATTTCCTCTTTACCTTCTGCCGTCAGCAGTTTGATACAATGGGCCTCGGTGTGCTTTTATCTGTTGTTATACTGCTTCAGGTTTACTGAGATTCTTGGATCTGTAGGTTCATGTTTTCACCAAATTTGGGAACTGGCGACCCAGGAATCTTCTTGCAATAGTTGTTCTGCCTACTGTCTCTTCTTCCTGTCCTCTGGGTCTCCCATTACTCCTTTGTTAGATGACTTGATATTGTCCTACAGGTCACTGAAACTTCGTTCCCCAAGTTTTCGATCTTTTTACTCTCACCCTTGGCTGCTAATGCCAACATCTCAGTGTCTGTGTCCATTGACTGCTTTTTCTTCTGGGTTATGAGCCACAGATCCTTCTTCTTTGCCTAAGAAATTCTTCTATTTTTTTAGACATTGGGACATTGTGGTTGATACAGTGTAGGGAGTCTGG
The DNA here is from genome assembly GCF_018350175.1 of Felis catus. Taxonomy (NCBI): domain Eukaryota; kingdom Metazoa; phylum Chordata; class Mammalia; order Carnivora; family Felidae; genus Felis; species Felis catus. Next base: position 174,670,484 of record NC_058368.1, read on the forward strand.
GTAATGTCCCTCTTTTTTAAAGGATGTGGGTTTTGCTTTGAAAGCGCGCAGTTAAAATACTTTCAGATGCCAAGGAGTCTATCAAGGCTGACTTTATTCTTTGACTTTGTCCATAGCCCTATGATGTGATCCTTCCTTTAGGACCTGGTCTTGACTTCTAAGACCTGTCCTTCTGAGGGTCTTCACCAAACGTGTGGGGGTGCTTATGAGATCGTTCCACTCGGATTGGCTAGAAGTCAAGCCACTCTCTAATAAACCACGGGGAATCTTGCCGATGCATGTGAAGTCTAGTCGCTGGCCAGAGAAAGCCCCACGCAGAATTTTGGGTCCTTGCTTCTACCCATCTTCCCCTCCTCTAGTTCCCTGGCATGCAAATTCCTGTCACTTGATAACACTGAACTCTGATCTCCATCAACTCAGTTCAGTCAGATTGCTTTGCTCTTTGGGTTCCATGCATGATGGCCGAGGAGGTGACCCCACGCCAAAAGTCAAGGCAAACATGGGGCTTGTCTTGTATGTCTTCCTTTTTTTCAAGGATCGAAATCTTGCACTGACGCTAGTCTGATGCCTGAAAACAGTCGCTTCCTATGTTTTCTACAATTTTATGTTTCTTGGTGACAAGAAGTCAATGGAATGGAAGTTTCCTCCTTGCTCTTTGGGATTTCATATCCAATCAGTCATGGAATCTGTAAATCCTTAGTGCTCGATGCCAATTCTTTTGGTTTTGCACCTTTAGGGCACAAGATAGGATCGTACCTCCCTCTGCCCTTGAGTTGGCCACCAAGTCACTTATCTAGGCTAGGTGTAAGTACGTGAAAGTGACCCGTGTCTTTTCTAGGTGGAAGCATTTAAAAGCCAGTGTGCATTTTGCCGCATACCCGTCCCTTTTACTATGATTGGTCATATGCCCCAGAGTAGACACACTATCAGCCTGTGTCTCTAAGTGAAGATGACGCGGAACAGCATCCCCTAAAAACCTGGGATGGACTGTAGTGTGAGAACTAAATCTTTGGGTTTTTTTTTTTTTTTAAGCTACCTGGGTTTGGAGGATTGTTCGTCCCTGCAGCAAAACGTAGCCTCTTCTAACTACTACAAAGTCCCATCATTTCAACTTCCCAAATTTCTCTCAACACATTTCTTCCCGTTCATCCCTACTTAACCCCCGTCACCTCCCTCCTACACTGCCTCCAGCATCTCCACCCCCTTCCGACCTTCACGAAGCCCTTCAGTGGCAGTTCTTAAACGACTGCTGGTTGTATCATCCCCTTCTGATGACCAGTCCAAGATGTCTCCCCACCTCCCTAAAAATAACACTTTTGCCCTGGCAGCGGGACTCCTCCCCATCTGGCTGCGACACACCATTTCAGCCTTGGGGCCAGCAAACCCACATATTCTCTGCCTAGGTCACCTGAGTAATTGTGTCCTCCTCAGACAGGAGTGCCTTCCCTTTTCACCTCACTGCACTTTGGCTTACGCGGTTCCTCGTGCCAGAAATGCGGTTCCTCGTGCATCCGTTTCCAGCCCAGATATCACCTACACTGTGAGTTTCTCCTTCTTGCGAACCCATCCCCCCCCTTGTGGAATCCTGCCCAGCTCTCCTCCTCCTTTGCTACTCTGCATATTTTAGGATCTCAGAGGTTATTACTGGATGTGCCGGCGGAGGCAGGTCCTTGTTTGTATTACATTTGGTCTGCACGCTAATTTTTTTTTAAAAATGGAATTATTTGGCAAAAACGTCAGGATTAGGAAATTCCATACGCACAAAACCACATTTGGGTTGCTCTTGAAAAACCACTAGACCGGGGCGCCTGGGTGGCGCAGTCGGTTAAGCGTCCGACTTCAGCCAGGTCACGATCTCGCGGCCGGTGAGTTCGAGCCCCGCGTCAGGCTCTGGGCTGATGGCTCAGAGCCTGGAGCCTGTTTCCGATTCTGTGTCTCCCTCTCTCTCTGCCCCTCCCCTGTTCATGCTCTGTCTCTCTCTGTCCCAAAAATAAATAAACGTTGAAAAAAAAAATTAAAAAAGAAAAAAAAGAAAAAAAAAAGAAAAACCACTAGACCTGGCCATCCCCCGCTGTGTTCCTACTTGGCAACAAACAGGCCTAGAGCCGAGTTCCCGCGCGTCTCTCAGCTGGGCGCGTGCGCTCTGATTTGCAGGCCATCGCACTCGGTTCATTTCATCCGTGCGCGCCAACCCTATGCCATCCTTCTGGGAGCTGCCTTAGCAATTCCTGGAATCGAGTGACCTGTTCACGTGCCTGGCTCCTGCTCCACCAGACTGTTAACCCCCGCAAGGTGGGATTGTGTTTCATGCGTGCTTCACCCCTTTTGGATCTATTAGGGTAAGTCGTGTTTGGCAGGTGTGCCCGAGCTCGTGCGGGACGCGCGCGCACACACACATCGCAAGCAAGGGCTAATTGTTGTCTTCACGGAGTACATGCTCCACAAGGGGTTCCTCCCTGGTCACTTCGATATGTGGAGTCACCGCGGTGAAATCTACGATGAGAGAGTATTAGAGGAAGCACTGTAAAAGGCAAACCAGGAAACACTTAGAGAGGACCCTCCAAGAGGGTTGCCTTTTTGTGTGCTATTTATCGGGGAAGCCAGCATTGCACACAGTGATCCAGGTTCTGAGGCTCAGTCTAATGGCATAAATGTACCTATATCTCTGTCCCTTTATCTCTGTTCACCTCGCCTATGCAGGTAGCTAGCTACCTACCTGAGTGCGATCTTGCACAAACATACCCAACCCTCTCTCAATTCCGCAAGTCAGCTTTTGAATGACGGCGTGTGTCATCTACGGCTATTTGCACGGTGGAGAAGGAAGGTGAAAGACAGTTGATGAGCCAAGCTAGTTTTTAATCTCTCTGGCACCAAAAAGAAAAAAGAAAAAAAAAACCACTAAACACAACCTTCACACGCCTAAACAGAGTCTAGACTGTGTGAGGAAGTCATTTGGGATATTAGGCATTTTTAAGTGGCCGGTTCATCACCATCCATCTCCAGAATGTTCCATCTTCCCCAACTGAAACTCTGTCTCTGGTTAAACAATAACCCTCCTTCTCCCCACAGCCCCTCGTAAGATCTCCCTTCTTCTCTCTGTCTCTATGATGTCTGCTACTCAAGGAACCTCACGTAAGCGGAATCCTACGGTATTTATCTTTTTGCAACCGGCTTGTTTCACTCAGCAAAATGTCCTCGAGTTCCACCCATGTCGGAGCGTGTGTTGGAATGTCCTTCCTTTTTAAGGTGGAATAAAACTCACAGGTGTTCATTATGCATACGACGTATTTTGCTTATCCTGTCGTCTTATCGATAGACACTTGGGTCACTTCCATTTTTTAGCTGTTGTGAACGATGCTGTTTTGTATAGACGCACAACGATCTCTTTGACTCCCTGCTTTCATTCTTGTGGGTACATACCCAGAAGTGGAATTGTTGGATCATAGGAGAATTCTATTTTTAACTTTTGGAAGACCTGTCCTACTGTTTTCCACAGCAGCTGTACCATTTTCCATTCCCACCAGCAATGCACAGGGTCCCAATTTCTCCACATCCTCGCCAACACGTATTATTTTCTGGGTGTTGTTGATAAGAGCCACCATCATGGGTGTGAGGTGGTATCTCACTGATTTGGCCTTCCTTTGATGATGAGTGATATCGAGCATCTTTTCATGAGCTTGTTGGCTCTCCGTATATCTTCTTTGGAAAAGGTCTATGCAAGTCTTTCGTCAAAGGCATATTTTTGTGATGAGATCCCTATTTTGGGGTAGGAGGGTCACAGGACAGGGGCACTCGTCACACCCCAGTTCCTGTGCCAGGCTTCAGAGTTCCGTGATGAGCTCATCAGCAGTGAGAGAGAGCGGGGGGCTCTAGACAGGGAGCATCGTCCAGGTGGGGGGCAGGTAACACTTGAGATGGGATCGCAGTGACAGACACAGGAGAATCTCGGGGAGGGGGGCAAGGCCTGCTTGGAAGGAAAGAGGTGGGGTGGAGGACGGGGTGGGGGGTGTCTGTCTGGAAGGAAGGGGGTGGGGTGGAGGACAGGGGTCCAGGACAGGGATAAGCTCCTTGCAGAGTGAGCTTGCTTCGGGAGATAGTTGCCGCAGTGGGTAAGAGCAAAGGCTTTCTAGTCCTGTGCTGGACCCCCTGCATCACAGTTTATGAGCTGTGTGACTTTGAGCAAGTCACTTGACCTTTACAAGCCTCCACATCCTCGTCTGTAAAATAAGAAGAAGAATGCCCACAATACACGGTGGTTCCGAAAACTAAATGAGCTAATGTCAATAAAATGCTTTGCAAATATCAGGCTAATAGCAGATGCTCAGGAAAAGGTAGTTTTTCTTAGTGTTTTCCAAAACGCTGGATTTCTAAGAACTGCAAGTTCAGGTCAGTCAGACTCCCAACGCTTTGTCATTTCCACCGTAGATCCCGCAGAAATCTACAGTATCCGCGGAAGGCAATGCATACAGCTGTTCAGTACAGGTTCAAAGTTTCTCACGTTAGCGTGGCCGTCCTACAGTTTGCTGTAATCACAGTACCAGCCTGAAGAATCCTGAGCCCAGATGTATCAGTCCGGAAGGAGATCCTCCGGATCGACGGTTTCAGTGAAACTGAGGCAAAGGAGAAACACCACCTTCCCAGAGTGGCTGCTGTGTCCCAGGCGCTATACCGGCCCCCCATGCGTGTGACCCCACCGCGATTCCCAACCTCCAACAGAGGTAAGGAGTTTTACTTCCATGTTACAGATGGGAAAACTGAGACTCAGGGAGCGCTTGCAAAAAGGTTAATGGATGGAGGCAGTGGGACCGGGATTTGCCCTTGGTTCTGCCTTGACTTCTAAAACCATGGATCTTCCCATTCGTCTGTTTTGCGTATTAGAAAAATCGTGTTTTAGGATTTCTGTTAGGGCACTTGGTGTCATGATGAGACTATAGGGCTCAGACATATCCTGTTTGTTTGTTTGTTTACTTCACCCCTACCTTTCTCCTTGAATATCCCTTTATCTACAACACTTCTGAGGGTCCCGTCCACCTTCCGGACTATTGATATGTGACCGTGGGGTCGCATTGCTTCACCCCAAGATTACCTCTGCCCCTACCGCTGACACATCCTCCTGATCTTCCGTCGTCGGCAGTGGCTCCTACAGGACCAGGAACACTATTTACTACTCTTTCCTTCTTCCAATTCTCCTTTCATTGTCTTCCGTTGCCTCAGAGTTGACAGGAGATCACTGGCGCTTGTGACCGACCGGCACTTCCTCCCCAGCGTGGCTCTTTAAGAACCGTGTTTTCTCTTCCGTGTGAACGCTTGTACTACTACTGTTCATTTAGCATTATTCTCGAAATATACGCATTTTCTTATTGAAATAAACTTATCTCTTTTTTACTTTTTTAATGCTTTATGTATTTTTGAGAGCGAGAGAGACAGAGAGCACGAGCAGGGGAGGGGCAGAGAGAGAGGGAGACACAGAATCCGCAGCAGGCTCCGGGCTCCGAGCTGTCAGCGCCGAGCCCGACGCGGGGCTCGAACCCACGAGCTATAAGATCACGACCTGAGTTGAAGTCGGACGCTCAACCGACTGAGCCACCCAGGCGCCCCTTAAATCAACTTATTTGCAAGGAAACTTACACCATTGTCAAAAATGGACAACCAGCATCCCAAGTTATGTTTGTCAACATCTTACCCTCCGATCAGCTGCTGGGACGGACAGTCCCCAAAGCTCAGGGGCCACCCGCAGTAAAAGTTTATTTTTACTTAACATTTTGAAAAGTCGTTCATGCCAAGTCCAAAGCAGTCGTTTCTGCCTCGGCCTTCCCCCTCCTTCTTGCGAGACGACCATCGCCACACTCGGGATCCAAGGAAAGAGAGTCAGTGGTGAAAGCACAGCGGACACGGTCCCCCGGACCCCAGAATGACACGCTTCCCTTCGCTAACATTTCACTCGGGTCAAAACTGATTGCATGGTCCATCCCAGATTCCAGGCGGCAGGGAACACACACTGCCGAGGCAGTCGCTTTCCATCAACAACCCTGTACTGTGGGAGAGAAGCCCAAATCTGCCTCCCCTGCCATCGGAAGTAATTAGGAGGGGCGCCTGGGTGGCTCAGTCCGTGGAGCTTCCGACTTCGGCTCGGGTCATGATCCCACGGCTCGTGAGTTCGAGCCCCGGGTCGGGCTTGCTGCTGTCAGCCTGTCAGTGCAGAGCAGAACCTGCTTCGGATCCCCAGTCCCCCTCTCTTTACCCCTCCCCCACTTGCGTTCTCCCCAAACTAAATGAATATTCGAAAGTCGTTGGGAAAGAAAAGACAGTAAGAGTCTTGCTCCGGATTCCCCAGCCCCTCTCTCTGGAATCTGTTTGCATGGTGTTGCACGAGAGGAATGCTAAAAAGAGCCTCCCCCTTGGCCCTGGTTCCCTTCCCCTAAGTCTTCCCAGGTTTCTGCGGTGTGGAGGTAGAAGCTGCCTTTGAAATGAGACTTCAGGCCATGAGGCAAAACCCGGCCAGGCTGTGCTTCCCCGCCCCCCACCGTGGGCCCTCGGAGCACAGCACCGACCATCCACCATCCGCTCCCTGTCACCAGCGGCCCCCACCACGCCCTGGGGAACATTCCCAGAGGCTGAGGAGCCTCCATGCTTGGTCCTCAGTTCAACTCGGTCAGTGACGCTCTGACATCAACCTTCCACCTTCTGCCAACTCTGCTTCCCCGAAGGAAACCCAAGGTGGGCCTGGGAGCATGGCCCCCCTGGGCCTCGTCTCCTGGAAGTTCTCTTCTCTCTTGAACTCCTTGATCTTTTCTCTCTTGGTTTCCCTTTGATATCAGTGCCTGAATGATCCCTCTCCTAGAAAAGGGGGTCTGTGCTAAAAAGGTGGAGGTCACAGATCTCATCCACGTCCTTCTGTAAGCGAAGAAACTGAGGGCACAGAGACGACTAAAGGTGTGGTCTCCTTACCTGTAATGGACTGAACTGTGTCCCCCACCCCCAATTTATTTGTTGAAGTCCTAGCACCCGAGGTGACTGTCTTCGGAGCTAGGGCCTTTAAGGCATTGTTAAAGTTAAATGAAGTCATATGGGTAAGGCCCTAATCCCATGTGGCCGGTGTCCTTATCAGCAGGGGAAGAGACTGGTGTCCTTATAACCAGGGACAGGGACGCACGGAGGGAAGACTATGTCAGGATGCACTGACAAGACAGCCACCTACAAGCCAAGGAGAGAGCCTGGGAGGTAAACAGCCCTGGTGATACCTTCTAAACGCATCCCGTTGTGTGTGGCAAAATATCCGGCCCCCCTACCGGGGTGTGGCCCCATCTAAGGCTTAGACCAGTCTGACACCCATCGCTCTTTTTGCCTAGAGTATTCTTCCGGAGTCTTCTGCTCAGAGCAGACTCCTTTCCCCTTCTTCGGGCCTCAGCTCAAATGTGACCTGCAGAGCCTGCCCCTGACCCCATCCAAAGCAGCCTGCCCCGTACCCTGTGATGGGAGCATGCTCTCTCTCAACGGTTTCCAATGTTCAAAGCTCACAACACTTCCCGGAATCTGAGATCACTTGTGTGCGTACTGATTTTTGCTTCTTTTCTGTCTCCCTACTTAGAAGCCGCACGCTAGCTTCTCCTGCCCCCAGAACGGTCCCTGGAACAGAGGAGGTGCTCAGAGGACGATTGCTGAACAGGGGCATGAGTGAGAGAATGCACAGGTGAAGGAGTGACTCCCCTCTGAGGGTCCGGTGAGGGAGGGTAGGTGTGACCGGGACGCTGTGGGAGGAAACACTCTTCTGATCTCCATAAAAGGTCAGGCGCTGGCTTCCTTCAACCTTGGTAGACTCCATTCAGGCGCAGAGACGTTATAAATGACATGAAAATGGCACAAAAATGAACTGTGGCAGAGGCTTTTAGTCAAATCCAAGGAAATAAACATTTTATTTAAGGATGAGTGAAATCACTCAGGTAGATTGGGAAAAGACAAACAAAAAGAAAAGTAAAATAGATGATAGATAGACAGATGGATGGATAGATAGAGAGATAAAAAGGGGTGTGGGCCAGGTGGCTAAGTCATGTGACAGATGTATCTTGGTTGTCTTTTTTTTTTAAATTTTTTAAAAATGTTTATTTAGGGGCACCTGGGTGGCTCAGTCGGTTAGGCATCCGGCTTCGGCTCAGGTCACGATCTCGCGGTCCGTGAGTTCGAGCCCCGCCTCGGGCTCTGTGCTGACAGCTCGGAGCCTGGAGCCTGTTTCAGATTCTGTGTCTCCCTCTCTCTCTGACCCTCCCCCGTTCGTGCTCTGTCTCTCCCTGTCTCAAAAATGAATAAATGTTAAAAAAAATTTTTTTTTATATGTTTATTTATTTTGAGAGAGAGACAGAGCACGAGCAGGGGAGGGGCAGAGAGAGAGGGAGACACAGAATCCCAAGCAGGCTCCGGGTTCTGAGCTGTCAGCACAGAGCCTGACGCGGGGCTGACCACACCCTCTGCCATGTGACTGTCGAGTCTCCCACTCAAGGGAGAGGTCCTTCCTCACCCCTGCGACATGGGGCTTGGCCATGTCATACGTACTCTGGCCAACGGATTGTTAGTAGAAGTGACACGATCAGGATCGAGAAGTGTGTTTGCACCCTGGGGCACGTTCTCTTATATCTCTGCCACCGCCATGAGAAGACAGGCCCAGGTTAGCCTGTTGGTCCCAAGAGGATGAAAGACAGTTGGAACAGAGTCACCACAGTCAAGTCGAGCCTGACGTAACAGATCTCCAGCCCACCCACGGGTGCTTGGCACAACACAGAGAATTGTGGTTTTAAGTTGGGGAATGGCTTTTCACATAGCAGGAGCTGACTGACATGGCCACTGGGTCCACACCCCTTGAAGAGGGGCCTCTGGGGCACACGACCCATGGCACCCGTTTTGAACCGCTGAGCTAGTCCACTTCAGCCTGCGCTTTATGACCTCTGCTCACCCTTCCTGGCTCTGACCTGGTGCTCGCCTGCTGCCCTCCTGAACCTTGATGCTGGCTTCTCCTTGGCTCTCTGGCTTTGCTGACTGCGGGGCAACACTCCAAGTCGGGGGCCCGGGTCGGAGCTCTGTGGGGCAGAACTACTAGCCAACGCTTTCCCTCACCAACATGAAACACGAATAGAACCTACCTGACAACTGAGCTGTCACATGGGGGTCTGTCTGACGTGTCGCTAACACAGCCAGGAGGAGCGCCCATCGAAACCTCTTTTTTTGGGGACTGGATCAACCTAATGCAGGTAAAGGACCTCACTGTTGACAGAGACATTTACAAAGGTAAGCCAGCCGGAAGACCGGTCCCATCTCCGTTATGTTTCTCGGAGCCTTGAGCCCTGCTGACAATGTCCGGGGAGCATGTCGGATGCATTTGCATGTATCCTACTGCGTCCAGCCTGGGTCACGATCTGAGGAAAAGAGCTTAACCGAGTGGCCAAGATCATGGGCGCCGGGGCCAGGCTGCCCCGTGGTTCAAGGCCAGCCTGTGCTTCCCTCCGGGTGTAGACAGACCATTGTGCTACAGACAGGACGATGATTTCAAGTCTCTCACATGCAAACCTTGCCCGGATTGAAAGAGACAATGCCTAACACGGAGTAAGAATGCAGTAGATGTTGATAAAAAAAAAAAAAAATGACATTGACAAAGGGCTCATTATAAGCCAGGAACGGTGCTAAGTGGCTTAAACATGTTCACTCTTTAAATCTTCCCAGTGACGTATTTTAAGCAGGTACTATTGTCATCCCCCTTTGACAGATGAGGAAATGGAGGCCTGGAATGTTTAAGTAGCATTCCCAAAGTCACGACCGAGCTTTGACACTGGGCAACGTGACGCCAGGGTCCACAATGCTATTCTGCCTCTTAATGTTCGTTGCCAATGCGGCCGATGACGTTATTGTCCCTTGCCTTGAGAAGAGGTCTTTCTTTGTAGTTGCCCATAACCCTCAGCATGGGGCCCTGCATATATGGTGAAAGAGTGGAAGAAGGCACATCATTGGAGCTCCTACTGTGCACTGGGCCCCTTTCAGGTTCTATCAAATCCAGCGAGGCAGGGATTATTATCTTCACTTTCAGATGGTGGGAGACGAGACTCGGAGAGGGGCAGTGGCCCTTCAAGGTTACACAACTTACAATTTTCAGAACCAGGCTTTGCTCCCAAACCTACCGCTCTGTGACTCCAAAGGTCATGCTCTGTGCAGCGCTCTCAGTCGGAAAATACATGTGGTCTTGCTGTCTTGTCTTTCACCGCCACCCTAGGGTGCCTCCAGTGGCATGCAGAGTAAAGGGAAGTAGGTTAGAAGTATTAGGATCTTGATTCTACTCCTGCCTCCTCGGGGTAACAGCTGTGTGGCCTTAGGCAAGTCTCTTCCCTTCTCTGAGCCTTTCGTCCTCATCTATAAGTTGAGAGAATTACAATTTATTCCCGAGAGGACCTGTTTAAGTGTCCTCTTGCCTTCTCCAGATGCTTCTAAAGAACAGGTATGTTTTAGGTAATGATACCAAAGCTGTTCCTTTTCAAGAAGGAGGCTCAGAATCACATTCACCGGAGAAGTGTGCTTTCCTCGTGGGAAAGCCGACTCTGTTTTGTTCTGAAGACACTTGTCAGAGGTACGCTCCCTGGGACCTTCAGGGAGAACCTGACGATAGTCACAGAAGACGCAGAAACCGGACTGTAGGGGCTCTCTGTTCTCCCACTGAAAGCCTGGGTGGGACAAGCCCTCCACTAACACCCACGTGAAGCCAGGCGTAGCGAATGTGCTTGAGCCCAAGAGACAACGAGGGCCTGGGTTTCCCTTGTTGTAAAGAGTTTCCGTAGGGAGAAGGGTGGAAGTGTTGGACAAGAGGCAGTGGGTTAGTGAGGACAGGCTATGTTATGCTGCAGTAACAAATCAAATGCAAAAATCTCAATAGCTTAATACCACAGAAGTATATTCTGCCCCGGTCTGATGCAGGGCAAGCCGTTGTCTTCCAGATGGGGACACAGGCTGCACCCATCGTGTGTCTCTGCTGTCCCATGGCCCCAAGGCTTCCCTGACATCACCCAGCCAGCAGATGGGGTTAAGAAGGTAGACTCAAGGAACAAGAAAGCACACGTGAGAGGCACCTGCAGATGGCTGCCCTCCACCTGCCTTGGGTGGTGCAAGAGAACGGGTCGGTTGTAGTCCTCCTTCCATGGACGGGGAAAGCTTACATGAGCTTCCCACAAAATAATTTATTAACACCTCAAAAGTCAGTGAACTCACTTGAAAGCCAAACTTTTGCAAAGCTTCCTTTCCCTTACTCTCAGAGATGAGTTTGCCACATCCTGCCTTGGGCCCCAAGTAGGTCCCATCACCCGTCTCAGCCTCTCTTTCCCTTTTGTCATACGACCATCACAGCCCTCCCCAGCTGGATTTTGGGGAGGCTTATAAACTGTCATGAGTGTGGAAGTGCTCAGGAGGTTGCCAAGCAGGCCGAGTGTCCGAAGCGCTATTAGGATACCTACCACGTATTCTTCCGGTTCCGCATGGGCTCAGTTTCCGTGATCACAGCAGCAAGCCTTGCCAGATAAACACCCCATGGGACTTCCCTTTGCTCATTCCAACACAGTTTCTTTAAAATCTTTTTTCCTTTTCAGGAGATAGAGGCAGGTGGCACGCTGTGTAAACCGTGAAAAAAAAAATTATGAAAATATCTGCAAGTCTTGTGCAGTCTCCAGATACTTCAACATAAATATTTGCTGGAGGTCGGTCCAACTTCCCAGTCCAAGAGGAGGACAGAAGGTGAGCTTTGAGCTACGTGGGAGCAAATCTCCTAGAAATCTGTTTCTTGGTGGGAGACCTGAAAGGTCTCCATTTAAAGCCAGATCCTCCCTCCGTGCAGCCAAAGGATGCCATGATTGAGTTGGGTGTCTTTTCCCAGCTAGCCCTTACAGCCATGCTCCCACGCCTGCACACACGCTGTTCTCTGCTAGGACTGCCCTTTCCCACCCTGTGCACTTGGGGAACCTTTATTCATTCTCTGAGAAACATGAGACTCAAAGGTCTCCTCTCACATGCCTTTCTTATCTGCTCCGTCCCCCAAATTTTCTACTCATCCCCCTCTGCTCTTATCATCCCCACCACCATTACCATCATCACCATCACCACCACCATTATCATCACCATCACATCACCACCATCACCATCACCACCATCATCATCACCATCACCACCACCATCATCATCACCATCACCACCACCATCATCATCATCACCACCACCATCATCACCATCACCACCACCATCATCACCATCATCACCATCACCATCACCACCATCACCACCTTTCATCATCACCATCACCATCACTATCATCACCATCACCACCACCATCATCATCACCATCACCACCATCATCATCACCATCACCACCACCATTATCATCACCATCACATCACCACCATCACCATCACCACCATCATCATCACCATCACCACCAGCATCATCATCACCATCACCACCACCATCATCATCATCACCACCACCATCATCACCATCACCACCACCATCATCACCATCATCACCATCACCATCACCACCATCACCACCTTTCATCATCACCATCACCATCACTATCATCACCATCACCACCACCATCATCATCACCATCACCACCATCATCATCACCATCACCACCACCATCATCACCATCACCACCACCATCATCATCATCACCACCACCATCACCATCACCACCACCATCATCATCATCACCACCACCATCACCATCACCACCACCATCATCATCATCACCACCACCATCATCATCACCATCACCACCATCACCACCACCATCATCATCACCATCACTACCACCATCATCATCACCATCACCACCACCATTATCATCACCATCATCATCACCACCATCACCATCACCACCATCATCACCATCACCACCACCATCATCATCACCATCACCACCACCATCATCATCATCACCACCACCATCATCATCACCATCACCACCACCATCATCATCACCATCATCACCATCACCATCACCACCATCACCACCTTTCATCATCACCATCACCATCACTATCATCACCATCACCACCACCATCATCATCACCATCACCACCATCATCATCACCATCACCACCACCATCATCACCACCACCATCATCACCATCATCATCACCATCACCACCACCATCATCATCACCATCACCACCACCATCATCATCACCATCACCACCATCACCACCACCATCATCATCACCATCACCATCACCACCACCATCATCATCACCATCACTACCACGATCATCATCACCATCACCACCACCATCATCATCATCACCACCACCATCATCATCACCATCACCACCACCATCATCATCACCATCATCACCATCACCACCATCACCACCATCATCATCACCATCACCACCATCGTCATCACCATCACCACCATCACCATCATCATCACCGCCAGCATCATCATCACCATCACCACCATCACCATCATCACCACCACCACCATCATCACCATCACCAACATCACCATCAGCACCATCACCACCACCATCATCCCACCACCACCACCACCATCACCATCAACACCATCACCACCACCATCATCCCACCACCACCACCGTCACCATCACCATCACCACCATCACCATCACCATCAGCACCATCACCACCGCCACCACCACCACCATCAGCAGCACCATCACCATCACCACCATCACCACCATCATCATCCTGTTGTGATCCTCATCACCATCACCACCATCACCAGCATTATTGAGAACTTCATATTGCCCAGGTACTGCTTAAATCCTTTACACTCAGTGCTGACAACGATCCCATGAGGAAACCATAAGATGGGGTGGTAGCCCAGATCACGTGGTTATATGTGGAGAGGTGGTTAAGCAAGCCCAGGACAGTGTCTCTGAAAAGCGCTTTCTGGGTCATCACCTGACAGCTACGTTCTTACCCCCAGCTGCACCCCAAGAACTGGGGCCGTGCCTCATTCACATCTGCATTTCCAGCCTTTGCCATAGGACCCCTACAGAGTAGACGTAGAGCAAATGTATCTGAATGAATGAGTGAATGAATGAGTGAATGAATGTGAGTTCCCCTACTGCAGCTCTGAATAAAAGCCTCAGCACATAGAAGCGGTTCCCTGAGTATTAAAGGGATAAATAACAGTATAGAAGTTAGCTAGGATCCCCAAATGTGGGTCCCTGGTGCTTACTCCTCATAGCTCATCTGGTCCCCTGCTGTAGACCCGGGCCTATGTCAGCATCTTGCAGGCCATCCCACCCCAACACCACCTGCTGGACTCCAGGGAAGGGAGTCCAGGTTTAGCAGCACCTCTAGGGCATCCAAGTCGTCTCCCTCTCTCCCAGCCATGGTGTTACCTAAAAGTCTGGGACCTGGTGTGCCTGAAGTGATCCCGGGGAAACTCCCTCACTCCCCATCACCCTATCATTTCCAGGGACCTAGCTCCAGTCATTATCACCATTTCCTCCTGAGTGCCTGATATATAAGTCACTGCCAATGACTGAGAGCCATCTACGTGCCATACCCTACGCTCAGTGCTTTCCGTGCCTTGTCTCTAGTCATTCTTACATGCTGTGAGGTCAGGGTGCTTCTCCCCATTTGATAGTTGAGAAAACTAAGGCTCCAAGAGGTGATATGACTGATCTAACCCCAGTCATGGTAAGTGGATTGCTCCAGATTTGGTAAGAGGAAGAATCCAGCCTCTGACGTAGGCTTTGCTAGTTCCAAAACTCAGAATCTTTCTGATACCATAGAATCCCTCCGTCCTAACTGTGGGCTGTTGTCTGAGACTTTGGTACCCGGCTGACTCTTGCCAGTTTCCTGGGGTTACTGCTACGCCAGGAGCACCAGCCCCTGGCCAGGCTCCCCTTACGTACAGACACATCTCCAGGTGGTGCCCCTCCCACCTGGCCAGCCCTCATGGCAGCTCACAGTCAATGCCGGCTGGGTCACTACTGCTAGACTCAGCTGAATGGGCACTGGGTCTTGCTTTCCGGCGCTATGTGCTGTGGTCTGGAGACTGGCATCTTATCTCCCCCGCCCATCCATGCCTGCCGTCCCCAGAGCCGGGCCTGGCAGCTGCCCCAGCTCCCCTCTTCCGCCATCCCCGGCCACCCAGAGCAGGGCCACACCGTGCAGCAAAGACAAGCCCCTTTGGACTTTGCCCTCCGCCCCTGAGAGCGGCAGCCAGAGGAACGCCTGCCCAGGAACAGCCCTCTCCCAGCCATTTGCAAGAAGGTCTTTTGCAATTTCTATCTCCAGCTCTGCTGAAGGAAATGGGAATGGATGGGCTCACTGAGCAGAAAATGCCAGAAGGCATTCCAGAGCCCAGAATCCCAAACGCAGACCTTCTACAAGGGGACTGAACAGACAGGCAACGCTGGGAGGAAAGTCTTACCCCATGTCAGGCTACACAGGCTCAAAGGGTTATTTATAAATGCTGGAGTACGTATTTTCAAGGCGGCTATTGAGCGGGAATTGGAATAGAGCAAGGGGAGAAGTCGTGCAGACATCCTAGCCACCGTCATCCCAGCGTTGACACTTAGCAGCTCCTGGCCTCCGTTCAGCATGCAGTGACTGGTGTTCAGCACCTACTATGTGCCGGGCACGATGCAAGGCACTCGGGATACAAAGGTGAACGACCCTGAAAGAGAAAGTCTTTATTGTGGGGCTTCATTCCAAATGAACAAATGCACGTTTACAGGTTGAAATGAGGTGTGAGGCCAGCCCAGAAACGAATGAGGGTAAGTGATAAAGCAACAGGAGGAGGCCAGTCTTTGGGGAGGACGGTTAGGAAATGCCTCTCGGAAGAAGTTTGGAGAAAGACCTGAAGAATGTGATGCCAGCTGGGAAGCATGGGGAGGAACCCCACCCCCACCCCCGCCGCCCCATGCAGAGGGCACAGCACAGGGAAAGGCCTAGAGGTGGGAGAAAGCTTGGCATGACCAAGAAGTCAAAGAAGGTGGCCGGAGTTGATGCCCGGGGGTGGGGTGGGGGGCCGGGAGTGGGCATTTGGGCACGAGATAAAAGTGGTAAACATAGGCAGGACCAGAACGTGCGGGCCAGCCAAGGCACGAAAGCCTCTGTCTGGATTTTTGTCTTAAGAATGAATTGAAGAGCCTTTAGGCAAAGGAATGACGAGGCTCCATTTTATAGGTTTAAAAAAATTTTTCATGTTTATTTATTTTTGGAGAGAGAGGGACAGAGCGCAAGCAGGGGAGGGGCAGAGAGAGAGGGAGACCCAGAATCCGAAGCAGGCTCCAGGCTCCGAGCTGTCAGCACAGAGCTCAAATCCATGAACCGTGAGATCATGACCTGAGCCGAAGTCGGACGCTTAACCGACGGAGCCACCCAGGCGTCCCATTTTTTATGTTTTTGAAAAGGTCACCATGGCTGCTGGCAGGCTGGAGGAGGACGCGAGCGAAAGCTGGCAGGCCATTTAGGAAGTGGATTAGCAGAGTCGACCGTGGTCACCCGTGGGAGACGTTATGGCAGTCGGGGCGTGAGGAGGGTGGCCGGAAAGACGGAGAGATGTGAGTCGATTTAAGAGAAATTAAGGATGCCAAAAAAAATCAGTCTTAGTGACAAATGAGTACTGAGGGCTGAAAACTGGAAGATGTCTAAAATGATGAACAACTGAATGAATTTGATGCTATTTTCCAAGAGTGAGAAGGCCCAGGGAAAAACCGACTGGAGACAAAAACGTAGTGGGGGAGGGGCTCCGGAGCTGGGTTTTGGGCATAGCGATTGGGAGGCATCCTGATCCTGGTCCAGATGGTGAGTAAATAAAACAGGAGGAAAGATGAGTCTACAGTTCAGGGCAGAGGCTGGGATTCAAAGTATAACTTTGGGAGTTATCATCTTAATATGTTATTTCAACCCTCGGAACTAATGAGAGAAGAACTCAGGACCCAGCCGCACGGAGGTCCGACATTTAGAGGTGACGTAAGTTGCTTCTCTTCTCTGAACCTCATTACTCCCATCTGTAAGGTGGGATGATAATCGTATCTACCTTACAGGAGGATCACAGGAGTGCTGGTTCCTTTTTCCTGCCCCTCGTTGGGCATACTGGTCCAACGACTCGGGTTTGAGAGTTCGGCCCTTCCTGTCACGCTCATGTGCTGTGGGGCCAGGATACTTGTGGTTTCCATTCCCACATCGCGTGGGCCTCATCTCAAGATCTCTTTTCTCTCCCCACCTTCCGAAAACTCCATGAACGCACGCGTCGTGGACGCCTTACTCTCCTGTTGCCCGCCTACCTTCCTGCCTGGTCCCGTGGCCCTGGGCTGGCTCCTTCTCCCCTCGCCAGGCCTCCAAAGTCTATTTGGAATGCCACAGTGCTCTGTTCTGGACCCAACCGCTGGGTATATGTTCTCTTTAGGTCCCTTCACCCATCTCTCTGCTTCTAACCAGTCAACCTGATTTTCCAAAACTATGATCTACGACAGGGTCACAAGCTTTTTCTCTAAAGGGCAGACCGTCTGCGAGCCACGTGGTCTGTCTTGTGGCTACTCGACGCTGCTATTATAGCATAAAAGCAACCACAGAAAACGTACGAATGAATGTGCCTGTGTGCCGATAAGACTTTATTTACAAAAACAGGTAGCAGGCTGGATTTGGTGTTCAGGTTTGGGTCGGATTGCCCGACCCCTGGGCTATGATAGAAACGTAACCCCAGTCATTGAGTTTTTAGGTTTTATTTTTTATTTATTTATTTTTTTCAACGTTTATTTATTTTTGGGACAGAGAGAGACAGAGCATGAACGGGGGAGGGGCAGAGAGAGAGGGAGACGCAGAATCGGAAACAGGCTCCAGGCTCCGAGCCGTCAGCCCAGAGCCCGACGCGGGGCTCGAACTCCCGGACCGCGAGATCGTGACCTGGCTGAAGTCGGACGCTTGACCGACTGCGCCACCCAGGCGCCCCGAGTTTTTAGGTTTTAAAGAGAAGTTCTTGTAACTCAAAAAAAGTCAAATGCAGGACTTTTCTTTCTTCCATGCTGAGCTGTAGTGATGCTTCATTTCAGCAGGAAGCATGCAAGACCCTAGTTTAGAAGGGCTCGGCTGTTCTAGAAGGCATTTGGACACATAGGGAGAAAGAACTTTAGGGGTCGTTTCAATGACTGGGGAAAGGCTTTGTTAGCTTTTAGTAACCAGAGGCCAGGGGGATGGAATGTCTTGCAACGGGTAAGACAGTCCCTCGTAACAAAACTTGTCCCTCCTCCAATGCCAGTAGGGCCCCAGTGAGAAAAATGTCTGCATGGGGGAAAGGTTGGAAGATAATAAGAAACCTGACACTGGTCAGGCAGTCAAGTGCAACCTCGCGGCAGAATAAACTGGGTGGCTGATGTGTGCCCTCTCCCAGCTGGACCCTCGGGTGGATCTACAGTGACCTGCTGATCTGTCCCCTCTTGACTCTCCAGCAGCTGCCTTGGGCTGGATCACCCAGGAGTTGAGTGTTCAGTCCCCAGGGCTTCCAAAGCCTATTCTCAGGACGGGGGAGATGGCCTCCCTGACCCTCCCACCCACTCTGCCAAGTACAGCCCGTCTGTCCTTTGCCCTGTCTCCTCTTCCACCCCCCATGTCACAGCTGTGTGAGCCACAGTGAGAAAACTAGTCTCCTCTTAGTTCCAACTCCTGTTTTGCTGGGCATTCATTCCGACCACAACACAGTTTCGTAACATAATTCTGTTTTGTCCCCACCCAAGTAAACTTGTCCAATGTCCCTTGGAAGCAGAGGGCAGGAGGAAACCCAGAGAGCTCACCAGATCCACACCCCTACCTTTGGCTGGAGTGTCACCTGCGAAGGCGGGGCTTATACGCTCACCTTTATCATATTCAGCCGTCTACCTGGCCCAAGACTTTCTTGTGGGCGATCATCCTTCAGGTAAGGCCTTCCCCAAGAGCCTCTCCGGTTCGTGGTCTGGACCAGGCCCAGGAAGCCGTGGGCCATCATGGTCAGCCCCCTCATCCTGAATTGTTCCTTGGTTGCCAAGGGAGGCCAACAGACAGTTTCTCCCAGTGTGACAAAGGCGATGCAAAGGAGGGAAAAAAAAAATTCTGTGAGGGGTGGCAGAGGCAAGAGAATTTGCCCAGCTTGAGGAGAGTCCACAAGCTTTATCGAAAAACAAGTTTTTGTTGCTGTTGGTCCGGTCAAACTGCTGTCTGCTCATGGGCGGAATGATTTGTCATAAAAAGCAACCGACACAAGGAAGTAACTCTTGAGATGAATTTTGAGCATTCAGTCAAAGTTAGCCGGGAGCAGGGAGCGGGGCAGGGAGGGGGTGTTCTAAGAAGAGGGTAGGGTGTGAACAAAGGAGGCAAGAACGTTGAGAGAATGAGGTTGGTGGGTTGTCGTTGGGCCATACGATGTGAAGAAGGCAATGGAGGTGGCTGAGGCTGGAATGGCAGGTGGCGGGCACATCAAGGGACCTTCCGAGCCGTGTTAAGGTGGAGACAACATC
This sequence comes from Felis catus, assembly GCF_018350175.1. Lineage (NCBI taxonomy): Eukaryota > Metazoa > Chordata > Mammalia > Carnivora > Felidae > Felis > Felis catus. The sequence goes on from NC_058368.1 coordinate 174,689,977, forward strand.
GTGTGCACAATGGGGGACCATGGAGGGGTTTAGGGCCGTGGTTCTCAACTGGGAATGATTTTGCCTTGGGCAGCATCGTACAATGTCCGGAGAGGTTTTTGGCTGTCACCATGGGCGGGGGGGGGGGGGGGGGGGGGGGGGGGGGGGGGGGGGGGGGGGGGGGGGGGGCGGGGAGGGAGGGGTGCCATGCCGCCGGGATCTAGTAGATGGGTAGAGGCCAGGGTGGCTTCCTACGATGTAAAGGACAGCTTCCCCTACAGTGAAGAATTTTCCTCTCCAAAATATCAGCAGTGCCAAGGTTGAGAAACTGGGTTAGGGTAGTGAGTTCACCCAATCGGATCAACTGCTCTGGGTGGTCTCCCCACATCCGACCAGAGGCCCGGTGGCTCCTGCAGAGGAGGGCAGTCTTACCGACCCGTTCATTAGAACTGGAGTTTGTCTCCGTCTCTAACTGTCTAGTTCGTGGAACGGTGGGGAGGCTCGCAGAGCAAGGTTGAAGGCTTAGCTCTGCTAGGTCACAGCGGTCACCCAGCAGTAAAACGCACCCGCCTTAAGCGTACAGAGGAGTTTGGACAAATCCCTATGGCGTGCCTCCATCACCAGGATCAAGAAAGCAAGCATTTCCATCTCCCCAGAAAGTTCTTGTGCGCCCCTTGCGGTCAATCCTCTTCCTCCTCAGCCCCCCGCGGCCCTGATCTGCTTCGTGTCACTAGAGACGACTTTGTGGTATGGAGTCAGCCGATGTGTGCCCTTGATGCCCGGCTTCTTACACCCAGCCCTCCTGAGATTCACCCTTGTGGCCGCGTGTATCGATAGTTCAGTCCGTTTCATTACCGAGTGGTGTTTCTCTGCACGGGTGTATCACAGTTTACTTATCCAGTCACCTGTTGGTGAACATCTGGCTTGTCTGCGTGTTTTCTGTCGTTCGTAAAGATGCTGTGCACAGCATCTATTGCCTAAAATACTTTTAACAGGACTCCATTTCACTTAGAGTCAAATTGGAGTTCCCCGCTATGTCCCCCAAAGTCCCCCTGGTCTGGATTCTGCCTCCCCGTCTGACCTCATTTGCTCCCCTCTCTCCTCCTCGCTTGGTCTTCTTCATCCACACTGGCCCCTTACAGCTCCTCAAATAAAGTCAGAATTGCCAAAGAGACACCATCGCCCTCGCCATAATCCTCCTGGCTCCAAACCAGCTGCGTGCAACTGGCTGCCTGCCTGGGATGTGCATTAACCTTCTGGAATCATTAAATCAAACTGATACTTGAATCCTAATCTCTAGTGAAGCATTTTATTTATTTTAATCCCCTAAGCACTTCAGCTCGACTTTTCCTCCGGGCCTGCCATTCTGGGAGAGCTCAGAGAGCCCACCTGATCCTTTCTGATTGAAATCCCCCATGGGCCAAGGGGTGGGGATGTTTCTAATGATTTGCTTAACCCTGTGACAAGTCATTTTTTTTAACCCCATAGTGATCGCCTCTAGCATTAACAGTGGGGGAATTAAATTCTCAGGCTTTGCTTAGGTTACAGACTCACTGAACTTCTTTGGGTGCTGTGGAACTTCAGTTAGCAATTTCCCATGCTCACTTTTATCAATTTTAATCCTCAAAATAACCCTGTGAGATAGGGATGTCTTCTTTTCTGGAGAGGAGATAGAGTTTCTGCAAGATGCGTGCTGGGCCAGAAATTTCTATATGACAGTCTGCTTTTTATGTTTCATTTTGAAATGTTCATCTTAGTAAATCTGAGATGTGCCTTCTAGTTTCCAGTAGTTATAAACTAGAGTCTGTAGATCAACTCTCTTACTGAAAAACAATTAAAAAAAAATTCTGCCTCATGTGTAAAGGACACGTTGAGGGGCTGAAGAGGCGACAAGGTTGTCTTTCTTGCAGGCTAACCATAACAAGAGAGGTCGGAGAATTTAAAATCATCAGTCACTTATCCCTGAGAGCATCTGTCATTCCTTTGCACTTGGGATCCTATAAGGTGGTTGTGAAGGACAAGGGGGTCAGAAACCAAGGGCCAAAGTGTGAATGTTAAGAGGACATCTTCCCCACATTGAAATAAGTTCCCCAAACGTTCCACCAGATCTAAACGTGCACTGCTCCACCAAGGTAAAATTCAGAGACTGCTTTGGCACTGAACAAAGCAGGAGGGGGGAGAATGAACAGGGAAAAATGTTCTGAGAAATTGTGGGTGTAGACCAGCTGTATTATGGATTTGCATCCTAGGAATGCATCTCCTGGGTGGGCCTGGGAACTTTAAAGTTGTGAAATTGCCATGAGTCGTTCTCAACTGGTAGTGCCCCCCCCCCCGCCCTGCACCTAGAATAAGCAAAGGCAAGCCTCCTGGATCACTGGGAACACCCCGAATATACCTGTTCGTGGGCAATGAGCAAACAGTCATCAGAGATAACAAGGCATACAAGAAAACAAGATTTATGAATGAAAACCAAGACACAGTGGAAGTGGACCCACATAGATGTTAGATTTTAAAACAACTACATTTACCAAATTAAAAAAAAATAAATGATAAACTGAAAAAAAAACTTCATGGGGGCAGAAAACAATAAAAAATGATGCAGCAGATGTGAACATAAAAACAAATATAACTTCTACAAGTTAAAAGAGTATAGTAACTAGAAATGAATACGAGGCATTTTGTCACAGAAAGGACACAGCAGAAGAGAGGACCTGGAATACAGTATGGAAAAGAAAAAAAAAAAGAATAACAGAGAAAAGAGGGTAATAAATAAAGGGAGTACGTTGAGAAGTTCATGCATTTGGTCAGAGGTTCAGAAGAGCTGAGACAGAAGGGTAGAGAGAATACATGAAAAGATGGTGGGTAAGAATTTTCCCGAACCGATAAAAATCACCTACGCACGGATTCAAGAAGCCTAGAAAATACCAAGTAAAATATCTTAAAAAGAAATCTCAAACGTAGAGTCAAAGGGAAAAATCTTGAAGACAGACAAAAAGACAAATGATTTTGTAAGGGAACAATGGTTGTAGGCACAGCAGACTTCCCAGTAGCAAATATGGAACCCCACACCAGTAGAATCATATTTTAAATATGCTGAAGGAAAATAACCACCAGTCTAGAATTCTAAGTTCAGCGAAAATAAAAAGATTTAAAAAAAAACACCCCCCTCCCCCCCCCCAAAAAAAAAGGAAAAGGGAGAGAGAGAGAATTTGTCACAAGCAGAACTTCACTGAGGGAAACATTAAAGGGTTCATTGTTCGAGGCACAAAGTCTCCCCAGATGGAAGGTCTGGGGTAGAAGAACTAAAGAACAAAAAGAACCTGCACATGTATGGGCAAATGGAAATTAACAACAGTTATAGGAAATAATCGCAACAATGTCTAAAGGTGTGAACGTTTAACAGTTTTGAGTTAAAACCTCAAACTGCAATGGCATATAAATGGGTAAATGGAGTTAAAATTAAGGTTTTCATGTTTTCTGGGGGAAAAGGAGCGGTTCTGATAAATTTCTACTTTGATCAGTTAATTATATATGACGTGATTTTTCAGGCAAACACTAAAGATCAAAAGCAGAGTGTATTCATATGTGGAACCTAGAAAATAAGCAACTAAACCAACAAAGGGCAGAATCAGACCTTTAAATACGGAAAACAAACCTGTGGTTGCCAGAGGGAGGGGGGGTGGGGGAAGGGCAAAATGGGTGAAGGGAGGGGGAGATACGGGCTTCCCGTTATGGAATGAATAAGTCATGGGGATAAAAGGCACAGCATAGGGAATGTAGTCAATGGTTTTTTTAATAGCGCCGTGTGGTAGCAGATGGTGGCTACACTTGTGACTAGCATACCGTAATGTACAGAGATGCTGAATCACTAAAACCGATGTAACATTGTGTGTCAACTACACAAGAAAGAAAGAAAGAAAGAAAGAAAGAAAGAAAGAAAGAAAGCTGAGTGTATTACTTCCAGACTTGTAGAGTGATTCAAAAATAAAGGCAAAAAATAAGATTAAAAGAACAGAAGTAGAAATCCCAATGTAAGATGGTGTAAAATATCCAAGGAGCTCTATTTTATAGACTCTAAGAGGGATTAATTGTAAGAAGCATCACTATTTTATGTACGTTTAATAAAGAAAAAGTATTGGCCATTAAAATGGTTACAATGCTTTCCAAGCACTTAGAATATTTATTTCTTACTATTGAAAGAGCTCTTTCAGATTTCTTTTTATCAGGTATCATTAGGGCCTATAGGAGAAGGGCATTATAAGTTAATAAATGAGCTAAGATATTCCTAAATCTTCTTCATATTCAGGAGCTATCTTTTAAAAAAATTGTTTTTTTTTTTTACTCAGAGTTGTAGATATCTGTATTTTCCCACATATCAGACTCTGTGCTATTGAACGCTTGGGTGATGCAGCATTTCATAAAAGGACTCTACTGTTGCCTCAGAGATTTCTCCAGAGCTGCTGTCACTCTAAAGATGTGACTGTGTATGTGCAGGTAGTGACAACTGCATCCCAACTACTTAGCCAACAGTGAATGCATAGCAACTTCGGAGATGCCAAGGTGTGGATAAACATGCATTTAAATCAAAGAAATACATATTATTTTAAATGATATACATATACAAAGAAATACATATTACATTAAATATAAACGAACTATATACTTCAGTCAAAAGACACAGGCTTAAAGCCCACAAAATCTATGTACTATCTAATAGTAAAACATACTATTTTACTATTCATAAGAGATACATATAGTCAATCCTCATTATTCACAGCAGTTATGTTTTATGATGTCACTGTAAACACTCCATTGGCGAAGACTGAGCTGTTGCTCCTACAGGAAACACAGTCTCATAAGTGATGGTCTTAAATCCTAAAATCTTATCTTGGTAGATTCTATTTTCCCCTCCTCCTTCTCCTTCTCCCCCACCTCCTCCTTCTTTTACAGAAGCGAAAATCAGGTTCAGAAATGTAAAATGACTTGCTTGAGGACACCCTACTAATAGATGCCAAGTTGAGATTCAAACTCTGTCCAGCTGATCCTAGAGCCAGAGCTTCCTGCACTACGTGCACAGCCCTCGGCCATCTCTGTCCTCTGGTCATCTCTGTGTGAGGCTGAGACAAGACAGCAGAGAGCATTGCCTTGTTCAACCTCACTGGAGAATGTGCACAATTTTTTTTTTTAATTTTTTTTTCAACGTTTATTTATTTTTGGGACAGAGAGAGACAGAGCATGAATGGGGGAGGGGCAGAGAGAGAGGGAGACACAGAATCGGAAACAGGCTCCAGGCTCTGAGCCATCAGCCCAGAGCCTGATGCGGGGCTCGAAATCACGGACCGCGAAATTGTGACCTGGCTGAAGTCGGGCGCTTAACCGACTGCGCCACCCAGGCACCCCAGAATGTGCACAATTTTAACTGCTCTGCACATGTCTACAAATGACCATGAAAACACCGTGAGTATTGATAACTGTCAGAACTGTATTTCTGGGGCACCTGGGTGGCTCAGTCAGTTAAGCATCTGACTTCAGCTCAGGTCATGATCTCACGGTTCCTGAGTTCAAGCTCTGCATCGGGCTCTCTGCTGTCAGAGCAGAGCCTGCTTCATATCCTGTGTCCCCCTCTCTCTCTGCCCCTCCCCCCCACCGCTTTCTCTCTAAAATAAGTAAATAAATCATTAAGCATCTGACTTCAGCTCAGGTCATGATCTTACAGTTCGTGAGTTCAAGTCCCACATCAGATGAGCTCGAGCCCCACTTCAGGTAAAAAACACAAGCCCCACCTCGGGGGAGCCCCACTTCTCTTCCTCTCTCTCTCTCTCTCTGCCCCTCGGGGGTTCTGTCTCTGCCTCTTGCTCACTTGTGCTCTCTCTCTCTCTCAAAAAAAAAAAAAGAGGGGGGAGGAGGAGGGGAGGGAAAAAGGAAAAGGCCTCTTACAAGCCATCCATTCACCCACCCATCCATCCCCCTGTCCAAAAACGTTCACTGAAGACCTACTTTATCCTAGGAACTCTAACAGATTCTAGAAATACAGAGATTATCAACATGAACACACACCCTGCTCTGGGGTAGTGGACTCAAAAAGGAAAGGAGTCCAGCCTCCCCAGGGATGTCCAGAGGGGACTTTTTAGAACTTCCATTTGTAATTAATTTGTATTGCATTCTTTTTCATTTTATTTGGGTTTGAGCTTTTTTAAAAAAAAAAAATTTATTCATGTTTGAAAGTGAGAGAGGGCATGAGTGGGGGAGGGGCAGAAAGAGAGGTAACACAGAATCTGAAATAGGCTCCAGGTTCTGAGCTGTCAGCACAGAGCCCGACGTGGGGCTCCAACTCACGGACCGCGAGATCATGACCTGAGCCGAAGTCAGACGCTTCACTGAGTGAGCCACCCAGGCGCCCAGGTGTTTGTGTTTTAAAGTAGAAAATGTGTTAGTAGAATGATACGAGCATACACTGTGTAATGTAATAAACATAGAATAAAGGAAGTACTCATTTTTTATTCTTATTTTTATGTTTTTGACCAGTAGTACTGTATGATCAAACATCCCCAGACAGCACAGGGAGAATATGAGGAGACTCCAGGTCACCTCTCCCAGAGGCTCCACAGACCTGCGTACATTTCTCTATTAAAGCATTTACAATGTCTTATGATGACCCGTACAGGATCATCTAACGAAGAAATCGGGCTCTGGAGGCAGACGAATGGAGTTTGCATTCCAGCTTTGCTATTTACTGTCTAAGTGACCAAGGTGCCTAGCCTCTGAGGGTCTAGCTGTGGAAATTCCGCAATACATGACACATCCCTAAAAGAGTATGTGTAGGACTCAGTCGCACCCATTATCCCCCTCAGCCTTGCCAGGAGGAGACAGCTGTCCCCCAGGGCTAGCACAGCGCTCTGCACCGAGTAGGTATGCACGTAAAGGGGTGCTGATAAAATCTCATAGCTGCGGGTGGATTTAGGAGATCCCCCCCTCCCCAACAAACACCAATCGCCTCCTCAGCAAACGGAAGCAAGCCGCGTTCAGAAGAGCTCTCTCCATTCAAGCCCAGAGACGCATAGGGTGCAGGAAAGCCGTCGCGTCCCGTCTCAGGCGTTAATTACAAGCGTTTAGCAACCCAGCTCTGAAACAACACCGAAGAGAACTTGCCCTATTTTTAGCAATATTTTGACAGCTACATTAACAGACAACGGTTTCCCTACCAGCCACCAGCTGATCACCACGTGCCACCCAATAGATGGGCCCTCAGGTCTGCAAGGATAGGGAGAGCAGAGATGGGAAAGCGTCCCTGCTTAGTGACAGTCTCCGCGAACAAGGTCACTGACTTGATGACGGTCTCAGCCAGGCCTTCTGTTCACCGCCCGGTGGAAGCTGTACCCCCTTTGCCACTTCAACCTGTGAAAATCAGTCCAGGGGCACAAAAATGGCAAGACGGCCTCGGACCCAGGTGGACCCCACGGCCCCTTAGGCTGGACCGGAAACACAACCCTCGGAGGCATGAGGTCCAGGTGGAACGCGAGGAACTTGGCCAGCGGTCTCTGACTATTACATACAGTGCCCGTGCTGCACCATGTGCCGCTGCGATCACAGGCTTCCAGATGAACACAGGGGGCCTTTTCACATTCATACATGAAGACACTCGTGATTTAATCACCAGTTCCTGGTTCAGGGAGCCCACGCCCGTTGACGCGTGGCAAACATACACCCCGGCCAGAGGGGCGCTGGGGCGGGGCCGGGGGGGGGGGGGGGGGGGTGGCTAATCCGGGCCTGGACTTGCCAACCTTCCTGAGTGACATCAAGTGACATCAACCGACCCCCACTCGATGAAATAAACAGCGACTCTCTGATACTTAGATACTGTCACCTTATCAGTGAGAACGAGAAGGGGAGTGAGAGGCAGAAAGAAGAGGAGAACTGGAGGGGCGGTGGGAGGGAGGCGAGGTGGAGTTGGTTTATCAAGACGTAAATTCTGAAGAACAAACCAGCAGTGCCCGTGATTACGGAGTGACCAATAATCGATTTCAATATTTGCCAGGGGCCCGTCTGCAACAAGATGGTTTTTCTTTTCTTTTTTTTTTTTTTCAATGTTTTTGTTATTTATTTTTGGGACAGAGAGAGACAGAGCATGAACGGGGGAGGGGCAGAGAGAGAGGGAGACACAGAATCGGAAACAGGCTCCAGGCTCCGAGCCATCAGCCCAGAGCCCGACGCGGGGCTCGAACTCACGGACCGCGAGATCGTGACCTGGCTGAAGGCGGACGCTTAACCGACTGCGCCACCCAGGCGCCCCAACAAGATGGTTTTTCTGACCTAGCCACGTAAAATGCGCTTTCAGAGGAACACCGTCTGGCAGCCCAGAGTCCTGGACAGGCAGCTGGGGGCTGGAATCTTGTCCTCGCGACTGGAACAGGTGAATTCACTTCTCTGCACCCCCCTCCCCCCCCCCCCCCAGACTGTACTTCGGTCAGAGTGGTGTTGGTGGAGGAGCAGATAAAATCAACGCGCTTCTTGGACTTAGCACGTTAGTACTTAGTACCCAGCATCGTAAACGCCTGATAAACAGTTGCTTTAAACAGAAGAGCGTCCTTCGAGGGGACCCATTACCAACTAACTAGGTCTTTGTGGATTGAAGAACTGAGTAGGTTTTCTAGGGCAGGAGCCCTTTGGGGGTGGGGGTCCCCCGATGTGGGAGCCTCCTAAAAGTGCACAGCTGGGCGGGGGGACGGTGCAGTGGACACAGCTGCCTGCAGGTGATAAAAACACGAGCGAGCTGTCACATCTCCCCGTGGTGCGCACACAAATGAAGGCTCCAGAGAAAAGAACGACCTGGAGTTGTGGGAACCGCTGAAAACGTTATTTTGTGCTCATCTCTCTGAGTTGAAATTCATCTGGTAAGTGACAGTTGTGGCTCCAATAAATCCATTTGCTCAGAGGTCGGCAGGAAGCTTTTTCCAGAGGAGGCTGAAACGAAAGCCCTCGGTCATAATTTCTCTCTTTGATGCGCTGCAAGGCTGACTCCTTGTGCACTATGGGAGACGTGACTTAACTTCGCTCTGGAATGTTCTACGTCTCAATCCAGGTGGCCCCGGGGCGTCTCCTTTTCCCCACCAGGCCTACTATGTGAACTGGAGATTCAGAGCTGCTACCTGACGTGTACTGTGATCTCCTTCGAAGGCTTTCTCTTGGGGCTAGGAAAGTCTCGAAACGCTGCCTCGATGCAGTTTACAGACGGCGTCTTCCCGGGACCCTGCGCAGCTCACCCTGCTCTGGGCTGCCCTGGAGGTCAGGAGGCTGGATGTGAGAGGCCAGCTCCAGCTGTCCCTGCCCCTGGGCAAGCTAGAGGGCCCGGGTGGGGGGGGGGGGGCACGTGAGAAGCAAACCTGGAAACTTCTTTCCCAGGGTTTCCAGGAGACCATGAGTCTCGCTTCCCTCTGGGCTAAAGGCCACGTGGGCTCCCTGACCTCTAAGCAGCTTGCTCAGTGTGAGGACCAACTGTGAGTGAGTTCGGCTTTTGATCTCTCTCTCTCTCTCTCTCTCTCTCTTCCTCTCCACACACACGCGCGCGCGCACACACACAGTATCTGCAAAAGCCTCTCTCTCCCTTTGATCAAAGTACAGTTGCTTTGAATCCCATCACCCCTCTCCATTCCACACTCAGGGGACACCCAGGATCTCTGGAATTTCTGGCCCTTCTGTCCTGGCTGCCTCCTCTGCACGTGGGCTCGCACGCCTCTCACACGTAGCTGCTGTACCCAGGCCTCGGGACCCGGACATAAAACGCACCGCCTTCCTCTAAAGGTCACCAAAAAGCCGTCCTCACATTCTGGAGCACGATAAACTTCAAATCCGGGGTAGGGGAGAGAGGCTAAGAACCTCGTGCAAATGGCTTTGGTGTCACCATTCCCAAAATGTCCTCCAGCCACCCTGGAGACTTTGCTGCCCCCTTGGCTCCCAGCCACTTCCGACCTTGCGGACCCCTCTTCTGTCTCCTCCTATCTGCAGTTCCAGACAAGCCCTTCCTCTGCAAACTAGTGAGTAAAATCATCTCCTCGCCTCAACTCTCAGCAGCGGCTGCCACCCAGGACCTCACGTCCGAGCCTTGGCGTCTGCCAGGTCATTTTCCTAACAGCCAGACTTGCCCGGGCATGATCACCCGGGCCGGTTGATAAGATCGGACGCAGGTAAGGTTTTCCCTTATCGTTATTTTTTTTTTCACATCATCATCACCATGACGGTCGCCGCCGTCATAACTATGGTGGGAAGTAGCATTCCATGATGGATGGCACACAGGTTCCGGAACCAGGCAGGAGCGGGTTAGAATTCCACCTCTACCATTGGCCAGCCGTGACACCTGGGGGCAAGATTCTTAATCTTTCTGAGCCTCAGAGCCACCAAATGGTGGCAGCGACAGTGGCTATCACGTAGAGTTGGTACAAAAAATTCAACCATACATGCGAGCCCTCAGCACAGCCCCTGATAAGGTCAAGCGGTTAATAAAGGGTGGCTGGCATTATCATCACCACGCACATGGACCTGTCCAGCTGCCGCCCCCTGGCCCCAGTCCGGGCGAATAACACACATGCGTACGTGCGTGCACATGGAACCTGTCACACGTGGCAGGGCCCTCCTTGGGTTCCTGTCGTGCTTATTAGCACCCAGCTTCATTGATAGCCAAATGAGGCATTTATTTCCCTTGTCCTTCCCATGATTCCGTAACCTCCTTAAAGGCAGGGACTCGGGCCATCTCCACCTAGGATCCGACGTCCTCTAAATACTCAGCAGATGTTGACTGAATGAAATTTCTCATCCTGGAAGCGGGGGAATGCGACCTCATCAGATCTCGGAGTCGTCAGCTCTCTGCACGGCACGGGGAGGGTGGGGGTGGTGGGGAGGCAGCTGGGGTGCTCTGATGCGGTGGCCGTCACCCCCAGGCATTACCGCCATAGGAAAATGGCAGCACAGCAGCTAACCGAGGTTCTCACCAAAATTTTCTGGGAAAATTGCCAGGGCCAGACTGAACTCAGGGAGAAGCTACATAATAAATGGTATTTGAACGAATGGATGAGTGAATGAATGAATGGATGCATGAATGAAGGAAGGAAGGAAGGAAGGAATATATCGCCCATTTTGGCGCTTGGTATTTTTTATATAAAGGCCCTCCTGAAAAATTCTTCCCGGAGTGCAGGGTCAGAAAAAGCTGGTTTCTCTACTGTATAAGAAGTTTCCTTTTCATTGGCGTCCTGCCTCTTTAAGAACCAGCCCATCGCCACCAGCATGGCCCAGCGGACAAGGCATTCACTAGAAAAGGGCATTCGCTAGACCAGCCCTCATACTCACCCTCACTCCCTAGTGAAACTCCATGGACCCCACAGCTGCCCATCTCTCAGGGCTCTGAGGGGTCTGGTCCCACAGTGGCACATCCCACACGGGCCATTTTAGCTCCCTGCCCTTTGCTTGATTTGCTGGCTGGTTTACCACTCGCTCTGCCACTCTGGAACACGGTTCCTTAGCCTGACCTCTCTCTTTTCACGATCTTGCTCATTTCACAGTTCACGATGCCCAAGATCTGCCCCCGTGTGAAACCTCACAAAGTTGCAGGCTGGTGTCCTGATCTCGGTCTCCTCCCCCTCATCACCTCAAAATGCACAGCTGGACCCTTCCTCCTGCTAGACAAGAAGAACTGTGCAACCCGCTGTGTTTCCCTCTTCTCCTTGGCTGCCAGGGAACTCAGAGTTATGCTTTATACGCAATATAAAAGTTAGGCTTTTAGATGCCATCTTTTCACTCCCTTTTCTTCCTTGGCTCTTTGAGCTTTTAACTTAGGGTTTTTGCTTTTGTATATCCGCCTCATTTGTTTTAAGATGGAAGGCTTAAAAAGGGAAGAAGAAAAATCTTCCAGTTCCACGGAGCTGTTTAAAATTCTATTCTCATCCTGTCCAGCTTCTCCAGGGAAAAGGAAAAAGGAAATCCCAGTCTTGGCATGCTATCTGTAGACGCTGTCCCCACACTGTCTCACCAGCCCTGCCCCCACTTGGGCACCTTCTACCGAAATCCTTTGTGGCCTGCGGGGCCTCTCAGTTTCTCTATCTCCAAGTGTGCAGTGACCACAGAGCCCGCTTCCAGGTCACCCTTGGGAGCAGCCCCTGTCCGTGTGTGATGTGATCTCGTGCATGAGGCCGTGGCAAATACAAGGGCAGGGATCACTCGTCCTCTGCGGCCCTGTGGCAATTCGGTTCACTGTATCTTCAGCTACGCAGTAATAATAATAAGAGCAGCTATTTATTGTTCCCTCTCTGTTTGTGAGGCATCAGGCTTTGCACTTGAACGTTTATTTATTTTTGAGAGACAGAGAGCGGCGGAGCACGAGTGGGGGAGGGGCAGAGAGAGAGGGAGACGCAGAATCCGAAGCAGGCTCCAGGCTCCCGGCTGTCAGCACAGAGCCCGAGGAGGGGCTCAAACCCATGAACCGCGAGATCAGGACCTGACCCCAGGTCAGAAGCTTAACCGACGGAGCCACCCCGGCGCCCCTATGCTTTTGCTTGATACGCATCCTCTTTTTTAATTCCTCGCTGAGGGAGGAGGCATTTTACTCTCCACTTTAAAGAGGACAAAACAGGGGCGCCTGGGTGGCGCAGTCGGTTAAGCGTCCGACTTCAGCCAGGTCACGATCTTGCGGTCCGGGAGTTCGAGCCCCGCGTCGGGCTCTGGGCTGATGGCTCGGAGCCTGGAGCCTGCTTCCGATTCTGTGTCTCCCTCTCTCTCTGCCCCTCCCCCGTTCATGCTCTCTCTCTCTCTCTGTCCCAAAAATAAATAAACGTTGAAAAAAAAAATTTTAAAGAGGACAAAACTAAGGTGCACATATATTTTTTTTTCTGTATCCAGGACATAAACTCCAGGGGAATAGGATGCTGGCTGTCTTTTGTGCCCTTCTTAGCGCCGGTCCCCACCTGGCACAGAAGGTCTGTATGCAATTTCGGATTTATCTGTTTATCGATCGACAGAATGAACACGCATCCCCCAAAATAATCATGACACCTCCCCAGGGGAGTAAAGTAGGTCATGGAGCTCTGAAACCCAGCTGAACTGGATTCTGCCCAGGGCTGCCCCAGCCGGCAGGACTGATGTTCTTATGCGACACTATCAGAGAGGTGTGGGGACAGAGGTCAGCTCTGTCCCTGAGCTGGGCTGCACAGCACTGTGGGGTCTAGGGGCAGGGTCTTGCTGGGGCCCAGCCTCCCTCTGGCACTTGTCTCAGCCCATTCTTTTTTTTTAATATGAAGTTTATTGTCAAATCGGTTTCCATACAACACCCAGGGCTCATCCCAACAGGTGCCCTCCGACTTACCCATCACCCACCCTCCCCTCCCTCCCACCCCCCATCCACCCTCAGTTTGTTCTCAGTTTTTAAGAGTCTCTTATGTTTTGGCTCCCTCCCTCTCTAACCTTGTTTTTTCCCTTCCCCTCCTCCACATCCTCAGGATCCACATAAGAGTGAAAACATATGGTATCTGTCTTTCTCTGTATGACTTATTTCACCTAGCATAATACCCTCCAGTTCCATCCATGTTGCTACAAAGGGCCAGATTTCGTTCTTTCTCATTGCCATGTAGTACTCCATTGTGTATATGAACCACAATTTCTTTATCCATTCATCAGCTGATGGACGTTTAGGCTCTTTCCATAATTTGGCTATTGTTGAGAGTGCTGCTACAAACATGGGGGTACAAGTGCCCCTATGCATCATTCTACCATAGTTTTTTTTCTCTCCCCATAAGTGCCTTAGTGGACTGGCATAGAGTGAATGTCAATGGATGGAAGGAAGGAAGGAAGGAAGGAAGGAAGGAAGGAAGGAAGGAAGAAAGGAGGGAGGGAGGGAGGGAAGGAAGGAAGGAAGGAGGGAGGGAAGGAAGGAAGGAAGGAAGGAGGGAGGGAGGGAGGGAAGGAGGGAGGGGGGGAGGGAGGGAGGGAGGGAGGGAGGGAGGGAAGGAGGGAAGGAAGGAAGGAAGGAAGGAAGGAAGGAAGGAAGGGAAGGAAGGAAGGAGGGAGGGAGGGAAGGAAGGAAGGAAGGAAGGAAGGAGGGAGGGAGGGAAGGAAGGAAGGAGGGAGGGAGGGAGGGAAGGAAGGAAGGAAGGAAGGAGGGAGGGAGGAAGGAAGGAGGGAGGGAGGGAGGGAGGGAAGGAAGGAAGGAGGGAAGGAAGGAAGGAAGGAAGGAAGGAAGGAAGGAAGGAAGGAAGGAGGGAGGGAAGGAGGGAGGGAGGGAGGGAGGGAAGGAAGGAGGGAGGGAGGGAGGGAGGGAGGGAGGGAAGGAAGGAAGGAAGGAAGGAAGGAAGGAAGGAAGGAAGGGAAGGAAGGGAGGTAGTTGTGTAAGTTATGGGGTAGCTCACATATCAGGCTCTAACACTTTTGTTTTAAAGAGCACAATCATCTCTTGGTGGGGACAGAACAAGAGTCCTGGGGCAGGTGAGCGTAAGGAACCTTTGGAAAACGAGACTCCAGAGAGCGAATGACAAGACGGGCCAAGGCAAGCCTGCAAAGACCAACCTTTTCCAGGGACCCCACCGTTTCTCCAAGCGACTGCCCCCAAAGCCACAAGCAGCCCTCAGCTCTGGCATCCACCCGTTGGTGAGCGAGACGCTCATTTTTCACATCCCTGCTTTTGCACTCTTCCTGTATTTGGGGCTGACTAACTCCAGCGACAAGCAACTGCCGACAGCTGAAAACTTAAAACAAAGGGCCTGCGCGAAAGAATCTTGTTCCTCCTCCCTTTCATTTGCTTAAAACAATTGTACCCTCTGCAGTCCCGTATGGCTCCTGCAGAAATTGCTCTGCGAGACTGGCCCGCTGCTCTCATGCCTCCCTGACTGCCTTTTCTCCCTCTTCAGAGCTGCCAGTTAAGCTTTAAGCATCTTGAAAACGTATTGTCTGGAATGAAACAACCAATTATGCTTTCAGGTTTTGTGGCATAATATCGCAGAAACCAGCAATTACAGAATCAGAGTGGCATGAAGTGGGGGTAGATGGGAGTCAGCACGGCTTATTCTTTAAATAGCAGTTACATGAACTCATAATAAATAGGTATTAAGTGTTAAATGTATGATAAGTAATTCTTGACAATGCAATTATCCAAACAGAAGAGGGAGAAGTGGCAATATGGCATTGTGAAATTTCTTTTGTGCACAGCACGCTAAGTTAGACTGAGAGATGGAGAGAATTTGGCTTTGTTCCAGCCGGTGGTGGAGGCAAGAGTGCAGAGGCGGGCACTGAAGGGAATTTGGTGAGTTCCCGAGAGATGGCAAGGTTGCAAAAGAGCAAAGCCTCTTCCACCGGGGCAGAATGGGGCTGACCAGAAACTTCCATCGACCGTGACCTCAGTGTAATGCATAGCCAGTTAATCAAACATATTTAAGGAGTCCCTGCAACGCCTTGCATATAGGTGGATAGCCCTGTGCTTAGCAAATAGCAGACGTATAGGAAATGTTTGCTGAGCCTGTCTGGCGCTTATAGGCAGGACTGCTGTGTAAGGTCATCGGGGTTGTGCACTGCACAACTCTCACATAGATTAAGATGGGACTAGCTTTCCTGGATGTTGTGAGATGCCATGTTCCCACTTAGAAGACGCAGTGGAATTTGTATCGGTGAGCTCGGCGCTTAAGCTGGACTCTCAAAAAAGGAAAATCAAATTTCAACTCAGTCAGTGATTTTTAGCAATAGAAGTTAAAGATTAAAAGGCAGCACCTACGGCCAGTCTACTTGAAGTCAAATTCAAGCTTCCTTTATACAAGCTGTGTGTCTTTGGGAAAATCACTTAAACTCTCTGATCCTGTTTCCCTAGTTATAAAATAGGGAGAGATAATAGTAGTTAGCACGTGGGGTAGTCATAAAGATGAAATGAGGTAACGGATTAATGAGTTTGTGGATAGCTGTTCATAAAACTTCTTCCCTTTTCTTCATAGGCACTTGCTAGACTACACTTCTTGTTCTTCAAGGTCAAAATCAGTCTCCTTTCTCTGGGAAAACTTTCGCGGTCTCCACTGATCTCTAAGCTATTAAAGCCTACAGGGTGGACAGTGTCCCTGCGCCTCACGTCTCGGTCCTCCACTGTCACTTCACGCAGGGGCAGAGTCGCCCCACAGCTTGTTACAGAAATGGCTTCAAACGTGTTCACATTTCCCTGTATCTAGGTTGTTGGGTAGATCCTTCCCTGGGGCAGGGACCCGCCCTTGAGCAGACTGACTCTCAACTCTTGTCAGTCCACCAGCTTTGGCCAATGGGACCATAGAAATGTGATGCGGGAGACAGCTGGAAAGTGCTATGTCTGGGGATTTGCCCTAGCTCGCTGTTCGTAGAAATTTGAGCCTCCGTGTGGACAAGCCCAAGCGGGCTAGCGGATGAGATGTCATGAGGTCCAGTTGCCCCTGTTGCCTCTCTGACATCCAGGAAACCCCCGGAAGCAAGCTGCCTTGCTGAGCGTGGATGCATCCGGTAGCCCGGCCAAAGCAACACAAAGAAGACACAAAGAGCTAAGCCCAGCCTAAATCATCGACTTGCAGAATCAATTCAATCACTGGTTCGTAGGTTTAGTCACTCATTTGGGGGGTGACGCACACCATCCCTCCCAGAACAAAATCCAGGGTCCTTACCATGCTCTGCAGAGCCCTACACAATCTCTTGGAACTAAAACAACCTACACATCTACCCTTCGTGTCGACATTAATAGGACTCAACTTGCTACTTCTTCATCAACACGGTTTTACTAGTCCGGGGAACTCTTGCTGTGGAGGAGAAATGTTGGCAAGCAGCCGTATTACTCACGCCGCAGACTTCCCGAGAGACCCATCAACTCACCGACCAAGAGCGTCGACCAGTGGTTTACAACTTGAGACTCTGAATCCCCAGCCTCCAAAGCCTTGGGCATCCTCGCAGTGTCCGCCAATGTTAAACTGCTACATCGTGACCCTCAGTCCGTCCCAACCGCGATCCCTCCCCGAAAGACCTGCCCACAACCAGACGTCAGACTTTCTCATAGACATCCCGACTTTGTCTCTCCCTGTCTGAGGCACCACTGAGGCCCCGTTGAAGAGGCCTCCTTCCCTCTTTGGGTGAGAACAAATTTAGCTTTGCTGAACCAACAGGGGGTTGGTGATTATTTTCGGGAAGCCAACGTGAGCTGTTTCCATTCCCTGCTAACCTTGCTCACTGGGCTCCTTGTTCGCACGGAGGCGGGTGTGGTGGGGTTCCGGGCGCGCCAGCTTCCAAACTCTTCCTTGAACGTGGCAAGCGTGTATTGCCTCAAAGACTTTGCACTTGCTGTGTCCATTGCCTGGGATCCACTGCCCTCGCTATTTGCCTGGTGCAACTCTCCCTGCATTCAGATCTGCGTTCAAATGCCACTTCCCCAAAGAGCCCTTCCCCAAAGAGCCTCTCATATCGGAAGCATCAGTGTCCTTCGCTCCCTCACATCTTTACCTCGCTTTAGTGTTGCTTTTCTTCATAGCGCTTATCTCTACTGAAACGCACACACGCGCGCGCGCGCGCACACACACACACACACACACTTGTGTGTCTGTTTATTGTCTTTCTCCCTTTTTAGAAGGTAAGTCCTGCGGGGGAGAGCACCCCCGCTGCCCCCCACGCCACTGGGAGAGCAGGGTCTAGAACACAGGTGCTCCACAAACACGTGCTGCGTGAACTCTGATGAATGGACACTACGTGCTGTCGTTTTGTTAACGCCCTGTTGTTACCGTCATCGTCCCATTCCGCGCTGTGCTTTTTGTCTCCAGGACCCAGCTCTGGCTGCTCTCCCCCTTCCCAAATCCTTCCGAGAGGCCTCTGAGGCCCTCTTTTCAGAGGACATAACCTCCCCCCACACACCCTCAAACTCTTCCATGAGCCTCTGCTCTCTGGTGGAGACGGGGCAGTCTGCTAAAGTCGTCGGTTCCCCAGGCACTCGATCCACGGGTGAGGACCTGGACAGAACACTTCCTCCTGCTTCCCCCACTTCTAGATTGCCATTCTTCAACTTCACACGAAGCTCTTGTTGCTCGGACCTCACACACTTGTGCTTCATGGTCCTCCACCCTTCCTCACTGTTGGTCTTCTATCTACTGGCCCATCATTCTCATCCCCGACTGAAGGCTGGGGCTCCTGGCTCCATTGTCCCTCTCCCCTGCCCTCTGCTCCCCGAGCCCTGCTGGGGAAGTCAAAGCGACTCCAACACCTTCACGGGCACCACCAGTCCAACACTCTGGTTTTGCCTCTGATGTCCTGTCTGCTCATGACCTTTGCTTTTTCTTCCCTCCAGCCACTCACCCCCATGGTGACTCTCTGGGCTCGCGTGACGTAGGCCTATTCACAGAGGAAATGTCAAATCTAGGAACGGTGCTTTCGGAATACAACCTCTTATCTTTCCAAGACCCTCAGATGGTTTCCTCCCCCAGGTCCGCCCTTCAGATTCAGAGAGACCCCAAATCCCTCAACGTCTTGGCTTCCTCCTCCGCCCCCTCCCTCTCTCTCGTCTCCCTGTCTATCCCCACCAACTTGGACCTGAAAACTCATGACTTTCTTTTTTTTATTTTTTATTTTTAAAAAATTTTTTTAATGTTTATTTATGTTTGAGACAGAGAGAGAGCATGAATGGGGGAGGGGCAGAGAGAGAGGGAGACACAGAATCGGAAGCAGGCTCCAGGCTCCGAGCCGTCAGCCCAGAGCCTGACGCGGGGCTCGAACTCACGAACCGTGAGATCGTGACCTGAGCTGAAGTCGGACGCTCAACCGACTGAGCCACCCAGGCGCCCCTGAAAACTCATGACTTTCACATTCCTCTTGCCAATATCCTCAACTCGCTGTACTTCGGTCACACCGGCCAGCCAAGTTCCAGCCTTCCTTCAACTTGCCATCTGATTTATCCGTGCCCATCCCCAGGCCGCTGGACCCCGGGGGAAGAACTCTCGCCACCCTGTAGTGAGACTGCAAAGCCAAAGTCTTCGGCCTCCTCTTGAGCTCAGTGCTTCCAGAAACTGCTCTCGCTTCCCGAGTAGGCTCTCTCCCACTCTCTAGGATAACTTTTGCACATTTCTCCACATTTCTCAAATTTTCTACTCTACTATCTCCCACTCTCTCCAGGCAGATACCCTTACCTCCTACTGCACAGAAAAAAAAAACCCAGAAGGATTTAGACAGGGACTCCTGAAAAGACCTGATGCCAGACCTGCAAAGTGAGTGCCCTCCCTTCCTCCCGTGATAGAGAAGGGGCAAGGAAGGGCACACCTTCTCCCTCACCCGTGCCCTGGGTTGCCTCCTCTTTTTCCTCCTCTAGGACCTCCCTTGATTGCCTTCACTCTCTCTCTCCTGCAACTTCTAACTCTTCCTTTCTTGTTGACTCTTTAGTATCCAGACTGAACTTTGAAAGTCGCTCCGATTAAAAGCAAAATCCCCCTTCCGGTCTCCAAACCCGCACTGGCTGCAGCCTATCTCCCTCGCCCAGCAAAGAACTTGGACAAGATGCTTATCCCTGCATCCTCAATCCCTTGCCCCTCTCTGCCTCCTGGGTTCACCGCAGCCCAACATCTGTGCCCACCACCCCGCACAGGCCGATCTCATCAGGGGGATCAGCAACATCCTTAGCCACAGTTAAACCCCGCGGATGCTCCTCTGTTCTCCGGTACTTGCCTTTTCTACTATCGACAGGGTGACTCTGAAGTCTTCCACTGGCCAACTCCCACGGCAATATAACTCCAAGCGTCCTTCCGACTTCTCTGCCCCCTCCATCTCATTCTGCTTCATGAGGGCTCATCCCATCTCTCCCTCAAGTGTTGAGGTTCCTCAAGATTGTTCTAGCTCCTCTCCCAGTGTGGACTCGGTGTCTCTCTCTGTCTCGCGTGGTGCCTTCCTCTGGCTTCAGGAACGCTCAGTGCCGATGCCTCCGAAGCCAACACCTCCAAGCCAGCTCTCCCCTGCGTCTCAGACAAACCACCTGGCTGTCAGTAGGTTCATCAGCTCGCCCTGAACCTGCCTTTCTCCAGGGATTCCTAAGTTACCTGCCTGTAGGTGCCCAAGCAGAGCGCCTAACGTTTCCTTGGGTTATCACTTCTCCTTCCTCTCCATTTCAACCTCCTCTTTCTCATCTTCCATTAGTCTAATCTGTCCACTACACATTTTGTAAATTCATCCATTTCTCTCCAGCCTCACTGCTCTATTTTATTAACATGCCTCTCATAGATCCCTGCTCTGCCTCCAGCTCTTTCTATGGTATAAATCTGGCCACGTCAGTCCCATTTCAGTCCCTTCCATGGTTCCTTGTTGTTCTTGGGAGAAAGTCCAAATCTTGGTCGTGGCTCCTGAGGCCTCCATGTCTGGCCCCAAGATACCTTCTCCAGCCTGGCTCGTGTCACCCCTAGCTCATGTCTGGGTTCTGAGCAGACAGCCCTACTCTGCGATCCTTGAACAGCCTAGAGTGTCTTGCCTCTGGGGGTTTCCTCCATGCTGTTCTTCTACCTGGAACACTTCCTGAGTGTTCTCTATCTCCACTAATTCCTATTTGTCTTTCGGATCCTAGTCCACAGGCCTCCTCCTCCAGGAAGCCCTCCCTGTTTTCCCAGGCTAAATTAAAGGCCTTCCTCTGTGTCCTCAAAGTCCTCTCTACTCACCCCATCCTAGCAATTGGCACAGAGCATCATAACAGATTCTTTATGGGTCAGAATCTTCCACAGACCATCAGCTTCATGAGGTATGCACTCTGACTTCCCAAGTGGACATCTCTGGTACCCAACACAGGGCCTGGAATCGATGGGACTGGGGTAAACGCTTAGCATATAAAAATAAAGTCGTAAGGGATCCATGGTGACGAAGAGATTGGGCAGCCCCAGTTTATTCCAGTGTTTTCCATCAGCTCTGCTCACCCCCATCAAGAGGGGCTAGAAACTACTTTAACAAACAATCCTTTGGTCTCCACGCCACCAAAAGTCTCAGGCAGCTAATTGTTTTATCAAATGGACAAAACCCTGGAACCCTCTCAGATACCCCAAATATTTTGTAACACGTAGTGTCATTCCCCCCCCCCCCCAATTTCAAATGCAATACACGCATAAGGTAAAAATTGGCAAAACACAGGGAAATAGCAGCAAAACGAAATCACCCACAGGCTACCACGCAATGGAGCCTGTTCTTACATTTATAAAAAAAAAGATTTTTCACATTTACTTATTTTTGAGACACAGAGTGTGAGCAGGGGAGGGGCAGAGAAAGAGGGAGACACAGAACCCGAAGCAGGCTCCAGGCTCCGAGCTGTCAGCACAGAGCCCGACGCGGGGCTCGAACCCACGGACCGCGAGATCACGACCTGAGCTGAAGTCGGACGCTTCACCGACTGAGCCACCCAGGCGCCCCACCTGTTATTACATTTTTAATGTGTATTCTTCTAGCGCATTTTCTATTCAAGTCCATGAAACTTTTTGCTTCTACAAAAAGTTAACAACCACGGCACACACAGTAGCTTGTTTCTGAAAAAATGGCACAGTTAAAATGAGCACTTTTTAATGTCAGCATATATGCTTCTCATGGTCTGTGGACTTAGCGAATGTCCTGAATTTTACGTACATGAGGTGCCATGGTTCCCTTCACCCAACTCTGAACTGGAGAGAATTGGACCTTCGGGTTACTTCCATTTCCTGCGGGACAAATCTTAGAACTTTATCTTTGTGCACATTCATTTCGACCTCATTAGAGTAAAGGGTGGACATTATTAAGACCTCGGATACATACCCGAAATACATACTCAGAAATTCTAAATTCATTCGCTCCCCTCCGTATGTATGAGTGGGTCTGTATCATTAAAAGCACGTGCGTTGGGGCGCCTGGGTGGCGCAGTCAGTTAAGCGTCCGACTTCAGCCAGGTCACGATCTCGCGGTCCGTGAGTTCGAGCCCCGCGTCAGGCTCTGGGCTGACGGCTCGGAGCCTGGAGCCTGTTTCTGATTCTGTGTCTCCCTCTCTCTCTGCCCCTCCCCCGTTCATGCTCTGTCTCTCTCTGTCCCAAAAATAAATAAACGTTAAAAAAAAAATTAAAAAAAAAAAAAAAAGCATGTGCATACATAAATGCCTGCCTAGCAGGCCACTCTTATCGCTAGAATGTGTGTCTTTTATCGCTAGAGAGATTGAGCTTATTAAAATGCACTTGGGGGACATGAAACCATTCTGCACTTTTGACTCCTAAATCATCTCAGCGTGGTTTTTCACACATCGTGAAAATGGAGTCACCCCCAGGCCAACCCGACCCGCATCGAAGTCGAGCTCACTTGTGCAGACGTTATCTGCATCTTGTTACACAAGACAGAAGTGTCGACGGGATGGCCCTTTGGTTCCTTGGGAAGAAACCGATTCAGACATTGATCCACGTTGAGCTCCACCATGTTCCAGGCCTCGCTTGAGGCACCGGGACCACAGCAGTCAGAAGGCAACCGAGATCCCTGTTTACCAAATACTTGCAGTCCGGCGGGGGAGACAGACAATAAAAAGTCCGCACGCGGACAACACGAGACGACTGCAGCAGTGATAAATACAATGAAGGAACACAGGATGTAATAAGAGAGACGGGTAACGGATGTCGTAACCGAGAATAGTTGTGGGTGCGGGTGGGGCGCTCCGGGGGCGCTTTTCAGAGGACATTTGAGCTCCAGCGAGGCGTCTGATATGGCAGGAGTGCTCGGCATGTCTGGTGAGAGGGGTTTGTGTCCCAGGCGGAGAGAACAGAAACTGCCCGAAGTTGGCACACTCGGGCATCAGAAAGGAACTCAGGAGGTCTTAAAAGTAGAAAGCGTAGGGGTGGGCGGGAAATGCAAGGAACTTAGGTCTGAGAGGTGGGAAGGGGCCGGAAAATGTAGGCTGTGGGGCCATGGAGAAGGGTTGTGAATACCTAACAAACAACCAGGAACTTTCAAGTTTCTAACGTCATGTTCTTTCCACGAAACCCTGACTATTACTTAGTATTTATGATCCCATTTTATGCAGTTCCTGGCACCGATCGGACCCTTAGTCATATTTGTCAGAGAAAGAATGAAGGAGTAAGGGAATGGAAGAAGCTGGGGCACCAGCACAGAGCGCCCCCTCTGACCCCACTTTGGCGTGCAAGAAGCTGGTGGAATAATCGCCCGGCTAACCGGAGCCTTCTCCAGGTTCACTGAAGTTGCAGGAGCTTCTCATTTCAAAATGATATCCTGACAGCAATAACCCCGAGAGAAAGAAGTCATAGGAAAACACAGGCTTTGAAAGACTTCGAGTTAAATACAGCACAGCACCCAGAGCACTCATTTGGCTAATTGTGGGTGGAATTCTTTGAGGAAAACATCTTGTGCCTTCAAGCCACCGCAGGTGCAGGCAGAGAGGCTTGTAAGAATCTGTAGCCAAGTTCGGTCCTCAAAGTTCCCCCCAGAAGTTGGCACTGGTTCCCTTTCCTCGTGGTTCCTTCGGTCCCTGCTTTGATGGCAGAAGCGTGTGACAGCTGTGAAGTTTATTTGGCAAGTGTATCCACTCAAGCGGATTTCCTGTCTCCTTTCCTCCTTAGCAGATGCGAGAACACAACTGAATGTGTTTCTGAGTTTATTATTTGAGGGACTTCAGAGATCGACTCTCTGGTCCATAGACAGAGACCAGAACTCTATCCACTGTGCCACTGACTCATGCATTCATTCCGTCCCGCCGCTTTTTAAAATTTCCCAGTTGGGGCGCCTGGGTGGCGCAGTCGGTTGAGCGTCCGACTTCAGCCAGGTCACGATCTCGCGGTCCGTGAGTTCGAGCCCCGCGTCGGGCTCTGGGCTGACGGCTCGGAGCCTGGAGCCTGTTTCGGATTCTTTGTCTCCCTCTCTCTCTCTGACCCTCCCCCATTCATGCTCTGTCTCTCTCTGTCTCAAAAATAAATTAACGTTAAAAAATAATAATAATAATAATAAAATAAATTTAAAAAAAAGAAAATGGAAATAATCAGAATCATAATAGGTCACTTAAAAAAATTTTTTTAATATTTATTATTTATATTTTTGGGGCGCCTGGGTGGCGCAGTCGGTTGAGCGTCCGACTTCAGCCAGGTCACGATCTCGCGGTCCGGGAGTTCGAGCCCCGCGTCGGGCTCTGGGCTGACGGCTCGGAGCCTGGAGCCTGTTTCCGATTCTGTGTCTCCTTCTCTCTCTGCCCCTTCCCCGTTCATGCTCTGTCTCTCTCTGTCCCAAAAATAAATAAACGTTGAAAAAAAAAATTTAAAATTTCCAAGCACTTCCGAGACAGCAAAGACGACCACAGCCCTTACATGGATCAGGTAGGCAATCATTAAGTTATGATTAGGATAAAGGCTGCAAATACAAAGTCCTGAGCACCGAGAATGGGAGCAGCCGACCTCTGCATAAAGGTCAGAGGCGTCTTCCCTGGGGAAACAAAGTTTGAACTGAATTTAGAACAATGAACAGAAAGTAACGTAGGTACCAGGTTAGAATGGCAGGAGACGGGAAGCATTCCCAACAAAGGGACGCACAAAATCCTGGAGCGGGGAGAGTGGGTTGTGTTGCAGAATTGAAAGACCAGTGTGGCTGGAGCTTAGGAGACTAAGGAGAAGGTATCAGAGATAAAGCTCAAGAGGAGGTGTCCACTGGAGGACTGTAGGTCATGTTGAGCAGTTAGACGCTTGACCGGAGGATCGATGGCGTGTTGGTTAGCTATTGCTGCGTAACAAACCACCCCATGTTGCAGTGACTTGAAGAGTCAGTTACTACTCCCATGATGGGGGCGGGGGGGGGGGGCAGCAGGGAATTACTGATCTAAGTTGTATTCAGGTGTTCATGGCTGTGCTCATTAACCTTATCTGTGTTCGATCGATCTTGGCTGTGCTCTCTCATGTACCCACAGGTTAGTGGGGGGCTGTGCTCTAGGGTGCACTTGGCTGGAGCATCTGGGCTGGGGAAGCTCTGATCTACAAGTCTCATCACCCTCGGACTAGTGAGCTAGCCCAGGCAAGTCCAGTTTAGGGATGATGGCACATGCATGAGTGGGCAGGCAGGGCATCCCAGGCTGTCCTGTCACCTCCATGTCGTTTTATTGACCAAAGCAAGTCACGTGGTCAAACGCGGATCAAGGCTAAGAAAACAGACTGCCTCTTTACTAGGAAGAACTGAGCCGTCACTTGTGAAAGGTGTGAATACGGGCAGAGGTGAAGAATACGGGCTCATTAACGTAATGTACTCTAAGTGGGAAGCTAATGACAGTTTTTTTTTTAAATTTTTTTTTCAACGTTTATTTATTTTTGGGACAGAGAGAGACAGAGCATGAACGGGGGAGGGGCAGAGAGAGAGGGAGACACAGAATCGGAAACAGGCTCCAGGCTCCGAGCCATCAGCCCAGAGCCCGACGCGGGGCTCGAACTCACGGACCGCGAGATCGTGACCTGGCTGAAGTCGGACGCTTAACCGACTGCGCCACCCAGGCGCCCCGCTAATGACAGTTTTTGAGCAAGTAGTTAACATTATCACCCAAGGGAATTCTCCACAGCACCCAAATCTACTCCAAGAGGGCCCGAGCATGGCTTTGTAATATATCCAGACATTTATCTATTATCCTAATAAGCTCCCTCTCCACCCCAGATTTACAGAATCTTAACTTTCCATTTCAAGCTTTCAATACCACTCCTTCTCCTACATCACCACTCCCATTCTCCTTAGTGTCTATGTTTATCATCTCTTCCTGAACTCTCGTAAGTGTCCCACCCACCTCCCACATGGCCCCCCCAAACAGCCTTTAATCTTGTCTTTTCCACAAGGTAAGACTTTCCCTCTTTGGCTCGGCATTCAAGGCCCTACTGAAGATGGTGCCATATTTCCTCTCCAGGCCTATGTGCTCTCTGCCCGGGAAGCACTGTGATGCAAACATACCCATCCCATTATGTTCTCCCAGCTGCCTTCACTTTGGCTTACTTCCGAGCCCCCTGAACACTCTTATTTTCTCTGCTTTCCTGCCTGAAATTTCCCTTCCCCTTATTGGTCATCTGGAAGACTGTTTATCCTTCAAGATTCAACTCAATAGTCACTACCTGTCTGTTTTTTCTGCCTGCCTTCCTGGGAAGAACTCTTGGTCCCTCTTCTCGGCTTCTCTATGTTGTATCTACCACAGTATATGCTATTATTTGTTTCCAGCCTGGTCTCTTCTTACAGCATTTGGGGTACACATCCCTCTTGGCATGTGCAAGATAAATTGGATGTAAGAAGAAAATATTAAAATTTTGTTGCTGCTTATCTTGACTAGTATGCTTTAAAATTTTATATTTCTTATACCTGTTCTATAACATATTAGTGTAGGAGCATAAGAATATAATTTGTAGGGGTGCCTGGGTGGCTCAGTCGGTGAAGCGTCCGACTTTGGCTCAGGTCGTGATCTCACGGTTCGTGAGTTCAAGCCCCACGTCGGGCTCTGAGCTGACAGCTCAGAGCCTGGAGCCTGCTTCGGATCCTGTGTCTCCCTCTCTCTCTGCCCCTCCCCTGCTCACACTCTGTCTCTCAAAAATAAGTAAAGGTTAAAAAAATTGTTTAATAACAAAAGACCATAATTTATAAATGATAATTAGATACAATTATTCAAGATATATGCTTAAAATGTTTTTACAGACTGGTGTGCTCAAAAGAAAGATTGGAGAGCGTATTCCAGACAACACACTCCCTAATAGGTAGGAGCTAAATTATCAAAACCAGACTTGAACTTATTTAGTTTTAAATGGCAGCCAAAAGGACACACTCGCCCAGAATATTTTCATTGCAATGTTGAGCAAAGCTGTCAGGTATAAAGTAGAAAGCCTCCCACCTCCCCTCAACCGTCAACACACACAAAAATAGCCATTGAGGAAGATTTTATGCCACACTGTAGTTTTCCTCGACTCCTGGAAATAAACAAAAAAATTGGCTCTGGATATGTAGGAAACATATCTCTGCTCACTGTGTGGGTGGGTCAAGGGTTTGTATTCCTTAGACTCAATCCCAGGGAAGGACGGAAGTAGGTTCTTTTTTACGATCTATTGTACAATGTTTGTTTATATAGGGAAAGCCCAGAGTCTCTATATTTTTGGTATAAACTCAACATGATTGAGGGGAAGAGTCTGGCTGTAGACTGTTGACCCTGCAAATCATCTTAATTCAAAAGACTCTCTCCAATTCTGGGCCATGGTTGCCAGAAAGGGAAGTGATTACTTAAATGTCCTTGTCCCTAGAGCAAGATGACTGCATTTAATAGCGAGAGTTGTTAATGGCAAGAGTCCCCCCAGAAACATTGTTTGTTTCTAACAATAATAATAATAGCTTTTCCATGGGGCACGCGGGTGGCTCAGTTGGTCAAGCATCTGATTCTTGATTGCAGCTCAGGTCACGATCTCATGGTTCGTGGGTTCGAGCCCCGCGGCAGGCTCCGTGCTGACCGCACAGAGCCTGGAGCTGCTTCGGATTCTGTGTCTCCCTCTCCCTCTGCTTCTCTCTGGCTCATGCTCTGTCTCTGTCTCTCTCGCTCTCAAAAATTAATAACCATTAAAACATTAAAAACAAATAATAACTTTTCCAAATACACATTGCGTCCTCGGCACTCTGCTTCGTGCATAATCCTCCCAATAACCTTAAGATAAATGTTCTTAGGGGCGCCTGGGTGGCGCAGTCGATTAAGCGTCCGACTTCAGCCAGGTCACGATCTCGAAGTCCGTGAGTTCGAGCCCCGCGTCAGGCTCTGGGCTGATGGCTCAGAGCCTGGAGCCTGTTTCCGATTCTGTGTCTCCTTCTCTCTCTGCCCCTCCCCCGTTCATGCTCTGTCTCTCTCTGTTCCAAAAATAAATAAACGTTGAAAAAAAATTTTTTAAAAAGATAAATGTTCTTAGTATTCCCATTTAATAGATCAGAAAACTCAGAGCCTGAATGATGTGTCCAAGGCCACACGATTAATTAGCGGTGGAGTGACGATTAGCTTCCAGGTCTACCTTAATCTACAGTGAGCGCTTTTAACTATTATGCTAACCTAGGTCTAAAAACAAATCAATCAATCCAAACGAAGAGGCTGGAGAACATTAAGAATTTTTCCCAGTTCTAAAGTTCTAAAGTTCCCTGAAAAAAAATATTCTGAAATATTACGTAATGTATTCTGAAGTCAAAGAACAAAAGTCTTTGTTTAGCAGCTACTGTTCTGGAAGCTCCATGCCTCGGTACCCTCTCTGGTCCCCCAACTACCTGAGGTTGCCCATACAGATCACATGCCGTTGAGACAAAAACAAGATGCCCAGCTCTAGGGTGACAACAAAACACTGCAGTGTCCCCCCAACCCCCACCAGGGCACGTGTGACCCCGCTGTCTTCTCCTTGCCAGATGTGGAGACGAATGTCTTCATCTGGGGAAAATTTTATAATTGCCCAAGATGACTATTATACTTTTTTTTTTTTTCAGAAACACGGGTTCATTTTTAGAAAAGGCAAAATAAAAAAAGATTGCGTAATGGTTAAGTGGAAATTCACAAGCAGGCGGGCAGGCAGCACAAGTGTCGGCTGCCCATTTCTGCCACAGAAGAGAGGGATGAATTCCAGCTTAAATACTAGTCTGATTATGCTTCCAGATGGGAGATCACTTTTATGGAGTTTAATCTAATTTTTAAAACAAACTGTGTGTCAAATAAATATTTCCAGAGATGTCATTAAAAAGAGCAAAGCTAAAAGGCTGAGCCGAGGGAAACAAAGTTGACGGAGTATCGAACTTACAAGGAATGACGCGAGCCGAGGTTACTCAGTAGTCAGAGGGAAAGGAAAAAAACGAAGACCCGAGAAAGATCTCGAGCCCCTGGGGGTTTCTCCTTAAATTGCACCTTCCTTGCCAGGATCTGGGCCTTCCTCTCCCCTCCAACCTTTTCCCGCTCTTGGCTCCTCCCCCTGCTCCTCTCCCCTCCCCCGCCTCCTCCCCCACCAAGGGGACTTCCTGACCTCCGTTTTCCCAACGCTGCTGTTTTTTCTCCACCACCCGCCCCCCTCCTTTGAAAGGGCCCCTATCACTGCCCTTGCTCCAGTTTTCATTCCCGAGTGTGTGAGTTACGATGGAGGAAGTGAGGGAGCCCGATTAAGAACTCAGGTCTGAGATCCTTGCAAGCAACGGGGGAGGGAGACTTCCCCCCAAGGAGGGTGAAGGCCAGGTCTTAGCTTGGATTCCCCCTGATGCAGGCCCTGAGGGGAGGACGTGGGTGCAAGCTGTTAATTCGGGAGGTGAAGGGAAATGCTGGTTGGGGGTGAGGAGGGGAGACCAGAGGAAGACAGCCGATTAAAGAGTGCGTTGCTGAACAGGTTAATGCTGGAGGTGACTGGTGCCTTATAGTGCCAGAGAGCTTCCAGGGTGTCAGAAGGACACAGCTGCCCCAGGGTGGACCGGCTGAGGCACTACCCAACTCCCATCGGGCTTTGGCCGAGAGCTGATCCTAGAGGCCTAAGTTTCCTGAGCCGCAGCAGCCTTAGCCTCAGTGCCTACCACGTGACTCGGTTCAGCAAATGTATAAATGAACACTTGTTGGATACATGTACAAAGTGTTACAGGAAATACAGAACAGAGAGCAACTATTTCTCCCAATACTTTTGCCACAGAACCTGGCTCAGGTTTTGCCTATCCCTTTCCTTCCCAAGCGGACTGAATTCCCAGCCTCCTTCGCGGGTAGGAGGGGCCACGTGACTGGGTCGTGGCCAGTGGGATGGTCACAAGGACGTCACCACCTCCAGGCCCTGGTCCACTCGACTTCCCAAGCGCAGTCCTCCGGACCTTCTCACCTGTGTGTGGGAGAGAGCCCCACGGCCCTGGGGAAAAGGCTCGGCCAAAAGACGGAAATCCTGGGTCACTGAGACTGTTACTTGTGGGAGAACTGCCTTGGAGAACAACATCACCAGGAACATCATGTTAGACGTTTGTTGATAAAGAAATAGACTTTCATTGGGACAGGCTCCGGGGCTTTTGGAACTGTTCGTTATGGTGGCTAGCCCGCCGGGATTCAGTGAGAGCTCAGCAAATATCTGTGAGTGAACAGTTGGACAGGTGAATGGCTGTTAATTGGAAGAGATGGTCTAGTTCACTCTGCTCGAAGTGGACAGTGCTGGGGGGGGGGGGGGGAAGCCTGAAAACAGTGGGTCCCATGAACAGCCAATTTTATGGCATTCTCAGGGACGCCCAAAGCCAGCCGTGCTGTCGGCCCAGCGAGCAGGACCCGTCTTATTTAAATTTTCTCTTGCAGAAGTACGAGTCTATTTCTCTTTGTCCTATTCCCAATAAAATGGAAGAGACTTGGCCTCCTGCCTGCGTAAAGTCACCTCTCAGACACTTGATGGTTATTACGTCACCTTCCCCTCTCGTAAGTTCTCGATTCATCTGATGAATCGGTTCGGACACTCGCTTCGCAATTTCGGCCCTTTGGACAATGAAGCAGCCTTGCGAGGGAATCAGCACTGCGGGAGAACTGGTCGCTGGGGCCAGGTCTATGCCAAGTGAGCGGTTTCTTCCAGAGCCGGCCCGCCGATCACTCTCCTCTTCCGTGCCTCCTCCTTGAACAAGGGAGGCTAAGGCAGCAGCAGCCCAGAGATTTCCAAGTGGAAGAATAGGGAAGAAAGTATCAGACACTGACTTGGTGCCGGGTCCTTCCGTCATGTTCTCCGTCTTAGTTGAGTCTGGCAACAATCCCATGAGTACGTATCATGATTTCCGCTTCACAGAGAGGGAAACTGAGGCAGAAATAGATTAGGTGACGCCACATGGAAGAGGTCAAATAGATGATGTGTTGTGGGAGCCACAGTCGGAACCCAGTGCTGTTCATTTCTACCGTGACATTTGGTCCTGGTGCCTTGAGCCACGTACTTACTATCGTGTGTTGAATTGTGCCCCTGAAAGAGACGTTGGAGCCCTAACCTCCAGGATCTGTGAATGCAAGCTTATCTGAAGATAAAGTCTTTGCACATGGTCAAGTTTAGATCAAGTTGAGGTTTGAGGATGGGCCCTAATTCAATATGACTGGCAGAAAACGGTGATGTCTGGACGCAGGCATTCCCAGAGGGAAGACCATGCGAAGGCAGGGTGATCGTTGAGGCGAGCAGAGAAAGCGACAGAACGGATCGTCTCCCACAGCCCTCAGAAGGGAGCAGCCCCGTCCAGACCTCGATTTCAGACTTCCAGACTCCAGCACCACGAGACAACAAATTTCTCTTCTCAGAGCCACCCAATTTGTGGTACTTTGTTACGGCAGCCCCAGGAAGCGAATACACGGACCACCTTGGAGTCCCAACTTTCTCATCTGTAAAGTGGGAAAATGACCCCTTGGAACATTTCGGGGTCCGTTGGTGAGATCATGCGTTTACCCCCACCAAGCAGGACTCTGTAAACAGCCCACTTATTATGAACATTATTCTGGAGGAAAAATGCCTCCATGACGCTGCAGAAAAGCTCCCAGCGGTTTCATTCCACCCCTCACTCCCACTCCCTTCCTCATTTTCTTACTCTTGGGAGGCTGCCTCATTTTCTGGGACGTTTCTTTAATAACGCGGTAGTGATCAACCAACCAAATGAATAGAATGTCATTTATCTTCTAGGACTGTGTGAGCAATCAAAGAAAGCATCTCTGTTAAAGTTCTTAGCGAGGGGTCCAGTTCTGTTCAGCTGTGAGGGGACGTGATCGTTTGACGTGAGGAAATGTTTATGAAGCTGTGACCCAAGTGTCCAGTCTCCAAACGCGGTCTCAGTCCAACGGGCATGGTCTGGCAACCAAAATCATTGTCAGTATAACTCAAGTCCTTTCTTGTGTTTGTCCAGTGCAGTGGCGGTGAGTAGGGAAAGGGTTAACGTTAGGCAGGGGGGAGAAAAGGGACCCTCCCAAGGCAGGCGGCAGCTGCTAGAAGGAGGCTGAAGCCTGGGGGGTTTGGGGGAAAAAAAGGATAAACGTATTCCAGACCCGCCTGGGTCTGGAGGTCTAGGTGCCATGGGTGGAGTCTCACAAACTTGCCAATAAGGTTCCAATAAAAAGTCAGGGACAAAAAAATCCTTGGCATCTGCTCAGTCAGGACCCCTCTCGCTCTTGAGAGCTTTATACTTTCCCTCAATAATCTCTACCACCTTGCTTACTCTCTGTCGTCCGCGAGATTCATTCTTCGACTCTGCGAGACCAGGACCAGGGAGCGTCTCTCCCACCCTTCTGTAACAGCAGCAGCTTCCAAAGTGTCCTCTCTGTCCCCATGTGCCACAGTTTGCCCCCTGGCTTCCGGCTCCCAACGTCTCCAAAAAACACCTCCTTCTTCTGCCTCTTTCCATTCCATTTTTTTTTTTTTGTCTCCCCTGCCCCCTTTCCTCCCCATCCATGTTCTGTTTACCCTTCCCTGCTTTGCGTATGATAGAAATCAAACCATAGGGCAAAGTTGGAAGAGGGGAGGAAGCCACCGCTCTCTTTTTTTTTTTTTTAAATATTTTTTTTTTCAACGTTTATTTATTTTTGGGACAGAGAGAGACAGAGCATGAACGGGGGAGGGGCAGAGAGAGAGGGAGACACAGAATTGGAAACAGGCTCCAGGCTCTGAGCCATCAGCCCAGAGCCTGACGCGGGGCTCGAACTCACGGACCGCGAGATCGTGACCTGGCTGAAGTCGGACGCTTAACCGACTGCGCCACCCAGGCGCCCCGCCACCGCTCTCTTTAGTGGCAGGGGGAAGAGGGAACACCCACCGAGGACACTGGTGTGTTAATCCCCTCCCACTCCAGGGAGGGGGAGGGCAGGGCTGATTCCATAAAAGGACAATGTCAAAGGCACAGTCAGTATGATCTGAATTTAAATCCCCAATCTGGCAAATGCTAGCTGGGCCTGGTACTTAACTTCTTGAACCTCTGACCGCTTATCTGCAAAATGCGGATCCAAACGCACATTTCACAGGGTATACCCAGGATTAAATGAGATCACAAATGCCAATCACTTGACGGTATCTCACCGCAGTAGACACATGGTCACTATTAATAATAGCCACCCATTTGTTAAACAAGCTTGATTCGGGGGATAATGGCAGAAGGCAAACTGAGTTTTATTGGTGGTGTCCCTTTAAATTTACCCTTTAAGGCATACATGTATGCCCCTGGAGGAAATTCAGGACACGCTCCAAGGCTCAATCTGGTCATTCTGAGATCATACAATTCCTTAAATCAATCTGATTGCCCAAACCATCTTAGTGCGGTAATAAAATGGCTGCTGTGGGTTAGCAGTCATCACGTCTCCCTCCTCTCTGGCAGGCTAGCCACCTCCAATGAAAATGAAAGGACAGGTTTCCTTCCTCTTAGCTGTTGTATGCTGCTGTCCCTTCCTGGCCTGGTCAGTCTAGGCCATGCTCCTCTAGGATGGGACCTAGTAGAGGAGGAAAGAGCAAGAAAGGTTTTACTTGACCAGAAAAGTCATGCGTTGGGGGCGCCTGGGTGGCTCGGTCGGTTGCGTCCAACTCTTGGTCTCGGCTCACGTCATGTCCCCAAGGTTGTGGGTTCGAGCCCCACGTTGGGCTCTGTGCTGACAGTGTGGAGCCTGTTTGGGATTCTCTGTCTCTCAAACATAAATAAACTTAAAAAAAAAGTCATGTGTTGGCTGCTGACTCAGTTCTGCAGAAGCCGGTCCCCCCACCCCTGATGCTGGGACTAGGTCTCTCCCCAGGGTCCGAAGACCTTTCGTGACCTTCCTGAGGGATAAGGCCTGGAAGCCTTGGCCTGGCCTTCAAGAACCCAGCGGGTGGCCCCACACTACACTCCTGGGCTGAACTCCCACCTGTTCCCAACTCCTGTCCGGTGTTGCCTCGACCTGCCTCCTGTTCACACTGGAGGCTGCGTATTTGCAAATGTGGGTCCCCCCACCTAGAGCCCACTTTTTCTTCTCTTCTATACCTGGAAAGGGGCAGCCCTTCTGTGAGAAGAGGGGAAATAAAACACCTTATGACAAAGGAGTTTTTTCACGGGGGTGAAATTATGCAATAAATAATGTTGGGGCAGCTGGCTCACCATTTGAGGAAAATAATATTGATGTACAGTTTCTACCTCACATCTCGATGGGTAGGAAATAGTATCTAATTGTGGAAGGTTTTGTTTCTCTTCGGTTACTAGTGAAGCCGAGTGTATTTCTTACTTATTTACTCTTGGGTTTTCATTTTTGTGACTTGCCGGTGTTTCGTATCAAACCTGGTCAGACTGTTTATTGATTTCTTGCTGACTGGTAAGAGATTTGAAATGCTAAGGACATTGGTGCCTGGCTGGCTCAGTCAGTAGAGTAGGCAACTCTTGATCTCGGGGTCGTGAGTTCGAGTCCTGCGTTGAGTGTAGAGATTACTTAAATAAATATACTTAAAAAATACCTGAAATACTAAGGAAATTAGAGTGTTCCCTGTTTTGTATGGTGTTGACCTTTGCTCTACCCCCGTTTATGCATTCTGACTCACAGTATGGTGTAACAAACTACAATTTTCAGCTTAACTAGATCCATTAATGTTTTCCTTCATGGTTTCTGATTTTGATGTGATGCTTGGGAAGTCCTTACCCAACGCACGGTCATAGAAGTATTTTCCTAAATTCTCATCTTGTACTTTAATTACTTGCTCCCTGCTCCCAGTTTTACTGACATATAATTGACACAGAACGTCTTTTTTTCTTGGCAGACCCACTTTCTTAGCAAATTTCAAATGTATAACGCAGTGCTGTTAACCACAGTCACCAGGCCGTACCTGATATCCCCAAGACCTATTTTTTTTTAATTTTTTTAACGTTTTATTTATTTTTGAGACAGAGAGAGACAGAGCATGAACGGGGGAGGGGCAGAGAGAGAGGGAGACACAGAATCGGAAGCAGGCTCCAGGCTCCGAGCCATCAGCCCAGAGCCCGACGCGGGGCTCGAACCCACGGACCGCGAGATCACGACCTGAGCTGAAGTCGGCCGCTTAACCGACTGAGCCACCCAGGCGCCCCTCCCAAGACCTATTTATAATTGGAAACGTGTACCCCCTTCACCCATTTTTCCCACCTCTACTTTCTGCTCCTGGAAACTACTAATGTGTTCTCTGCTTCTATGAGTTTCGTTTCATTTTTTTTTTAGATTTCACATATAAGTGAGATTGTATACTATCGCCTCTCTCTACATGACTTATTTTACTTGGCATAATGCCCTTAAGGTCCAATCATGTTTTCACAAATGGCAGGATTCCCTTCTTTTTTCATGGCTAAATGGTGTGTGTGTGTGTGTGTGTGTGTGTCCATGTATCTGTTCCTTTGTCCATTCTTTATTTTTTTTCATCTGTTTCTTTATCTATTCATCTGTTGGTGTGCATTTAGGTTATTTCCATGTCTCAGCTACCGTGAATAAGGCTGTAACGAATGTGGGGATGCAAATACCTCTTTGAGACCCAGA
Source organism: Felis catus (assembly GCF_018350175.1). NCBI lineage: Eukaryota > Metazoa > Chordata > Mammalia > Carnivora > Felidae > Felis > Felis catus. The sequence goes on from NC_058368.1 coordinate 174,725,378, forward strand.
TTTCATTTCCGCAGCGTACGCACCCAGAGTGAAATGACTGTATCGTAGGGCAATCCTATTTTTAATTTTTTGAAGACCCCCCCCCATACTGTTTCCCACAGTAGCTCCACTGTAATTACTTGCTTTTGATTATTTAATTCATCAGAGATGACGGTTGGGGTACACAAAACCCTGCCGAGAAAATAATACTCCCCATACACATAGACCCCCATATGTTAACACATAGACCCCAGCAGCAGACACAGAAACACAGACCAACTAATGGGACCAGGGTGGCCTCCTTAATCCTAGTCAGGTGGGAAGTTGTAAAATATGAATTCACCTTCCCTCTCCTATCATCCCTGCCCTCATCCCAGTCCAGAAAGGTTAGATCCAAAGACTGAGCTGTTCGGGAGGCAAACCACCTGTCCATTCCTTGGCTCCACAGAGAGAGAAAAGGGACAAGTCAAAGAACCGACTGTGCTCCCCAATCTCATCTTACGGTTCTTTCTTACATCACAGACCTGGCATGAGTTGGGGTGGGAGGGAATTTCGAATCAGAATTCTACTGGAGTTTGAAGATGGATTGGACTGTGCTTAGTAAAGATAGGTTACAGAGAAATTATGTCCTCTGCCCAGATTCTCTTGCAGAGATCCCCAGCAGGAAGGGAGGCTTAGAGCATCTTTGAAAAGTGGCACCATTTTATTTGTATCCTTCCATTAATTGGTGTTCTTTTTGAAAAGAGAGAGAGGGAAAGAGAATACAGTGCAAAATAGCTAGTGTTCCAGATTCCACATGCACACCCCAAACTGTCCACAAAAGAAGGGGGACTTTTTCTGTTTTCCAGTTATTAAACAAAAATACCAGGCCTCACTCTGATTGGACCAGCTTGGATCAGTTACCCACTCCTAAAACAGCCACCGTTGCCAGGAGAAAGCTCTGCCCTGTTTGCCTTGAGTTGGTTCTTGCCATCTCTGAGTCAATGACTGTGATGAGGAAGACTGCCTTAGTCTAATCAGGGGCCAGGCCTGGAGGAGGGGTAGGCTAATGGGGAAAGGGAGGGGCAATAAATAGAATTTTCCCCCAACTTTCCCTCTGGTCAGTAAGGTGTCTTGGCCCCCCCGACTTCATTTTCATTCAGTTTGCGGCTTGGAGCACATTGTAATTCTAGTTGAAGTTGTTTATTTAATCAGGAGGGAAGTCAGCTGCTTAGGAGCTAATAAGCCAAAGAAACCGTTTCTTTCCCATTCAGATCCAATAAGCCTGCCAAGGGAAGCTTCTCTGGGTCCTCAGCCCTTTCTCTGCAGCTCAACCCCGCTCTGCTCTGTGCAGGCAGCAGAGTGATAATAGTAGCGACTCAAATTTGTAAACTGCTTTGCAATTTTCCGAGTGCTTTCACATCCATTATATGCCATGGAATCCACAAAGGGTGCTGGGGGAGGATGCTGGCTTGGGTGCTGCCTGTGGCTTTCATCAACATGTTGTACTGAGGGATGGAGAGAAAGGATTGTGAGCGAGAGGGGCTGGGATGCCAGGGTGTATTTTTCAAAGAAGAAGAAAACAAAAACAAAAACCAAGGAAACAACGAAAGCGAATGGCCCCATCTCAACTGTATTGGGGATGCAGCGGCCCCGACTAGTTCGGTGTGAGTCCTTCCAGACTCACATCCACAATCATAAAAGGAATTAACGGACACAGTGAAATTCTCATCCTTGTGTTTCTTGTTGATACTGAAATTCTCATCCCTGTGTTTCTTGTTGATACTTTGTGAAGACTAGGGATCCCTGTAGCCAGATATTCACCGGGCTTGGTCAATTTCTTCTTCTAGCAAAAGGTAAAAGGGTCAAACACGTCTCTGGATAGAAACTCTCTTGCTACTTTTTATCCATATTCAGAAGAGGATTTGTGAATGTCACTCGCAGGGCATTTTGGTGTCCCCGACTCACAGAGAAGAGCTGAGAGATCCATTGGTTGAAGCATTCTGGTGGAAAGGACACACAGCTGGGATCGCACGTGAAGAAGCCTCTGGGTTTACATGCACTGAGCTCCTATACTTACAATTTGGAGCACAGACCCTGCACCCAATGATTGCCATTGAATGGACCAATATCTTTCCTGCCATGCCATATAAGCCTCTTAATACAAGCATTATTTAACACTTACTATATACACCAGGCACTGTTCTACGTGCCTTATACGCATCAATTTATTCAGCCCGTACAGCAACCCCATAAAGTGCTGGCTCTGTCTGGCTTCAGAGTCCTTGTTCTTAGACATTACACTAGCTGCCTCTGGGGGGAGGCAGGCCACAGTTATAGGGTTCCCAGATTTAGCAAGGAAAACATAAAAGAAATCCACTGAAGTGTGAACTTCAGACAAATAGCACATACATTTTTAGAATAACCATTTCCTATGCAGTATTTGGGATATACTTATGCTAAAAAAAATTCATTGTTTTTCTGAAATTCAAGTTTAACTGAGTGTCTTATATTTTAACTTGCAACTCTACATAGCCATACGGCTGGGCTTGGGTTGGAGAACAAGGTAGAGGGACCGCCAGTGCAAGTGGGTTTTGTTGAAAGACCTGCACAACTCACCCTGTACGTTGTAGCACCGTTTTGCAAAGGCCGTAGCCAATCTTCCTCCTTTCTCTCTTCACAAACACTCGCACAGACACACCCAAGCAAATAACAAGAATGCAGGGCTCCCTGGTAAAAACTGAATTGGCGAATGAAGCACAGGACTAAGGCACGAGGTTGCCTGCCTCTTTCCTGTCTCGAAATCTTGCAACCTTCTAATAAACCATGCCTGCAGGTGGAGGGAAAGTGGGCTGGCGGCCAAGGGGATGGGGAGGGGCTCCCTGCCCCAAATCTACCTGTGTCTCACTGGATGGAGGTCAGCAGACCCAGCTCCAAGAGGCAAGCCCCACAAGGTGCCCTTGACTGGGGTGGGGTGGTGGGAGCAGAAGGTAGAACAGCTTTTCTAACGCTAGGTGTCCCAGATCCCTCCTCCCTCCGAGAATAGACCTAAGAGAGGTCTTGATCTCTGACCAAACTGGTCCCTTTTCTTTCCTTAGAAGAGCTGGTGTAGGAAGAGAAAGGTAAGGAGTGGAATACAGGTACCTCTGCTTTGTGAAAGTTCCCTTTGGGCCACTTCGCTTTTAGGAAAGACCTACGTGAGTACCTGTTTTCACTAACCAAAAGAAATCCGAAGAGGAATTTGCTTTTATCCTAACAAGGGAAAAGCAAAAACAGTGTTCACCGCGAGTTTTGCCTTGAACCATTCCAGACTCAGAGCAGCCCCACCCAGGTCCTTCCCGGGGATCTGCACTCAGCATCTCGACATCAAGCTGCCGTAGCCTTGACCTTGTCTGTGAGCATCTGTGCTCTCTCTCGATTTACTCTGTGCACCTGTCAACAAGATGTGTCCTAAGGTATCCGAAAAGCCCAAGAAAGGTTATTTTGGGGGGTCTGGGAATGCTCAAAATGTTTTCCGTATGAATTAATGGTGATCGCTTCTCCATTTTATGCCATCCTGGCTTATGAAACGTTTCATAGGAACACGCTACTCTCAGATAGCAGGAAACTTGTCTACAGAGAAGTGGAATTTCTCTCCCCCAAACCTGCCACTCCTTATCTGATAATAAAGCTAATCTCTTACAAGAGCACTTTGCGGTTTACAAAACACTTTCACCTTCACCTGCAAATTGTCTATTGATTTTTGCCTTAAAAGAAAGTACCTTCTAATGTGGCAGATTTCCCACAGAGCACTCTGAAATGCTCACCTTATGGAATTCGCATCCTATTAACCTGACATCCCTCTAAAAACATGTTTTTCTTCTTCAAAAATTATGATTGCATATCATTGCCAGCCAGGATTATTTAGACAGCAATTTGCACGTTCATATGTACTCAATTATCCTTTCCTGTGGCTACCAACCCAAAATGAAGCTCAGAATGATGTATTTTCTCTTTAAAAAAATTTTTTAATGTTTATTTATTTTTGAGAGATGGAGACAGACAGACAGAGCATGAGCGGGGGAGGGGCAGAGAGAGAGAGGAAGACACAGAATCGGATGCAGGCTCCAGGCTCTGAGCTCTCGCACAGATCCTGATACAGCCTTGAACCCAAGAAAGGTGAGATCATGACCTGAGCTGAAGCTGGATGCTTAACTGACTGGGCCACCCAGGTGCCCCTTCTCTTTTTAAAATTGGTTCTTGGGGCACCTGGGTGGCTCAGTCCATTAAGCCTCTGACTCTTTGTTTCAGCTAACGGTTCGTGAGATCGAGCCCCTGATTCGGCTCTGTGCTGACAGCACAGAGCCTGCTTGCGATTTCCTCTCTCCCTCTCTCTCGGCCTCTTCCCTGCTCTCATTCATGCGTGAACTCTCTTTCTCTCTCTCTCTCTGTCTCTCAAAACAAATAAACATTTAAAAAATAATAAAATAAAATGGATTCTTTTTGTTGTTGTTTCCTCATTTTTCACCTTTTTCTTTTGCTCCCAGTGGATCGTTTGAGCTCCAAGAGAGGGGCATAGGTAAGGTCTGGACCAGCCTGCAGAGAACAAAGGTTCATTTCCTCACGTCCGCGCAAAGTGAAGGCTGCTACATCCGCTAAAGGCACGTGCGCTATGGAGGCTTGGTGAGAATTCACGGAATCTGAGGATGAGGGCTCACCTTCCCCTGGGACCAGAGCTCTCCTTCTGATCCTTGTCTTAATGGTGTCAGGAAAACACCACTGATGTCCCAGTAACCATGGAGGCTGTGGCATTTGCAAAGCACAGAAGGTGCCAAGGAACGCAGACCTCTTATCCTTAGCAACAAGTGGCATGGCCAGGAGATCAGCTATGGGGCGAAGTGGGGAAGCAGATGTGGCCCACGTGGCCAGCTCTCTCTCCCACCCCCACCCAACACTCGGCACCGTGTGCACTTCTCCAGTGTTTTCAGTGGAGCGCTGCTCACAATTTCACTGCCTTCAGGAAGTATTCGGTTTGGGGAAGATGGCTGAGAAGTACTTGGGACCAACAGGAGACAATCTGTTGGTGTGAAAGCAACGCGGCCTTCTGCTGGGATGGCTGGGATCTGTCCTGGGAACTCGGTAAGAGCTTCTCTAAGCCTCTGACGTCCAACTCAGTAGCCATTAGGCCTTTGTGCATTTGAAATGTGGCTGGTCCAAAATGAGATGCGCAATGAGCAAATATAAGACGCGCACGCCATCTTGACACTTTGGTTCAAAGAAAAGAGTAAAAATATCTCATTAGTAATTTAAAAAAAATTCATGTTTATTTATTTTTGAGAGAGACAGTGTGTGAGCGGGGGAGGGGCAGGAAGAGGGGGAGACACAGAATCTGAAGCAGGCTGCAGGCTCCGAGCAAGCTGTCAGCACACAGCCTGATGCAGGGCTTGAACTCACACACCGTGAGATCATGACCTGAGCCGAAGTCGGACGCTTAACCGATTAAGCCACCCAGGCGCCCCTCATTAGAAATTTTTACATGGATCGCATCTCGAAATGACAATGCTTTGCATGTACTAGGTTAAATATTATTAAAAATTAACTGGGTGCCTGGGTGGCTCAGTTGGTTGAGTGTCTGACTCTTGATTTCAGCCCAGGTCATGATCCCAGGGGCATGGGATCAAGCCCCACATCGGGTTCTGTACTGAGCGTGCAGCCTGCTTAAGATTCTCTCTCTCTCTCCCTCTGCCCCTCTACCCTGCTCATGCTCTCTCTTAAAAAAAAAAAAAACAAATGAATTTCACCAGTTTCCGGTTTTAAAATGTGGCTACTGGAAAATATTAAATTATGGATGTGGCCCACACTTGTGGCCTGCTTTAGACTTCTACTGGACAGTGTTGCCCCAGGGCGTATACCAAGAAGTGGGATTCTTAGGTTATTATATGTAATTTTAGCCAGGGCTGTAATGGGAGATAGATGGCATACCCAAAGAGGGTGTTGAGGAGGGTTAGTGAGGAAGTGCTCAGCAGCATGGGGGCAGAGGTGAGAGAATCAACCCAGGAGGGTGAAGCGAGTTCATCGTAGCAGGGAGCTGCCAGCACCCCTAGACCTGAAGAGAATGGGGAAGAAGCAGCTCCCAGGACGTGGAGTAAGAACGGCACAAGAGGCCTTCTGGGCAGAAGTTGTGGTCGTCAGTAAGAGAACGCAGCCGCGTGCAAACCACGTCCAGCAAAGGGAAGGCGGGGGAGCAAGCAAATACGTCCCCAACGCTCATTCTCATTCCGCCTTCAGATCGCTGCTGGAGTCCGCCATTTTGCTCCAACCCAACTGGAAGCAAGAAGGCAGTCCCTGATGTGCTCCACGCGGGTCAGGCACAGAACAGCGGGGAGGAGCATGGGGAATGGCTCTGGAAAGGCAAATGCAAACACCCCACATGTAAGGGGTGGGCATTATCAGCTTTGCACCACGTGTCAAAACATTTTCCAGAGTGGTTGAACCAATTTTACTCCCATTAGCATGTATAAGTGCACCTGTACCTACATATGGTTACCAGCACTTGGTGTTGTAGACTTAAACATTTTTTCAACCCAGTAGACGGGGAAATAGCGTATCATTGATATTTTAATTTGCATTTCCCTGAATATTGTTGAGCTTGAGTGACTTTTTGCATGCCTATTGGCCATTTGATCTTCCTTTTTTTTTTTTTTTTTAACGTTTTATTTATTTTTGAGACAGGGAGAGACAGAGCATGAACAGGGGAGGGTCAGAGAGAGGGAGTCACAGAATCTGAAACAGGCTCCAGGCTCCGAGCTGTCAGCACAGAGCATGACGCGGGGTTCGAACTCACGGACCGCCAGATCATGACCTGAGCCGAAGTCGGCCGCTTAACCAACTGAGCCACCCAGGCGCCCCTGATCTTCCTTTTTAATGAAACATCTGTTCAGGTCTCTTGCTTATTTTTTTCAATTGGATATTTTGTCCTTTCCTTATTGATTTGTGAGCATTCTTTATATTTTCTGGATATCAGCCCTTTGTCATTTATCCATTTTCACTTTACGGAAATTTTTGATCAACAGATCTCAGTTTTTTGTTTTTTGTTTTTAATTTTTTTTTAATGTTTATTTTTGAGACAGAGAGAGACAGAGCATGAATGGGTGAGGGGCAGAGAGAGAGGGAGACACAGAATCGGAAGCAGGCTCCAGGCTCTGAGCCATCAGCCCAGAGCCTGACGCCGGGCTCGAACTCACAGACCGTGAGATAGTGACCTGAGCTGAAGTCGGACGGCCAACCGACTGAGCCACTCAGGCGCCCCCAACAGATCTCAGTTTTAATACTAAAGAGTTTGGGGCACCTGGCTGGCTGAGTAAGGAGGACACGTGACTCTTAATCTCAGAGTAGTGAGTTCAGAGCCGCATGTTGGGCTTGGAGCCTACTTAAAATTAAAAAAACAAAACAAAACGCTAATACTGAAGAATTTATCAAGCTTTCCCTTCATAGGCTGTGCGTTTAGTGTGTTATTTAACAATCCTATACCTATTCCAACTTCACAATGTGCGTTTATAATTAATGTGTCCTATTATAAAAAGTATGAAAACATAGAGATGAGCAAAATACAAAAAGAAAAGTTTACCCCAAATCCTGTTACTGGAAATCACCACTGACATTAATTTTTCAAGTCCTAATTTCACATAAAAAAAAGTAAGGTGGTACCCAAATAAGCCTCATGAAAAAAAAAAAAATCCAGGCTCAGCATTACATTCTTTCTAATAATCTCTTGCCAAAATGTCTAATCCTACAGCCGAAATATTCAATACGGACTAATTCTTATCTCTTTCCTTGAATTATCAGTTTCCTTTTTGCTCTAACTTAGCTTTGAATCGCAGGCTTGTCTCAGGCTTTAGGCAGGAAGGAGAAATGTTTGAGTCATAGGTGAACCAGATAAAGAAAGTCAAATGTTGAGGTCTGGCCTCGAGGCATCCGATCACCGCAAAGTCATCTGGAACATACCGTATGGAAACGCAAGCCGAGCCTTCTGCCCTACTCTCACGCAGTTCGCCAAAACTAAACCTGACAGCATCTTGTTTACGGCAAAAGGAAATATTTCTCTTTGCTGCTGAATAAAAGCTGTAACTCTTACGGGCTACCCTGATTAGATTCGGGAATGCAATGTCACTCTCTTAACTAATGAGATGCAATCCTGTCAGTGGAGCCTTATCTTATAAACCAGGGGTGCCGACTATCTATTCCTGTGTAACAAATCAGCCCAGACTTGACTGGCTTGGACCAACAACACTTGTATTACCTTGCCCGGTTTCTTCATTTTTTAAAAATTATTTTAAAAGTTCACGTATTTATTTTGGGGGGGGGGGAGAGCGCGCGCATGTGAGCAGGGGGAGGGGCAGAAAGAGAGGAGAGAGAACATCCCAAGCAGGCTCCACGCCAGCAGCACAGAACCCGTTGTAGGGAATCGATCTTATAAACTGGGAGATCATGACCTGAGCCAAAACCAAGAGTCGGATGCTTAACCAACTGAGCCGGCCAGGTGCCCCTCTATGGGCCTGGTGTCTATGGGTCAAAAATTCAGTAAGGGGCTTGGATGAACAGTTCTGGCTCAGGATCTCCCATGTGGTCACAATTAGACTCGTAGGCTGGACCCGTGATGGTCTGAGGCAGCTGAGAGCTGACCAGGGATCTCTCTCTCTCTCTCTCTCTCTCTCTCTCTCTCTCTCCATGCATGCTCAGAACCTCCCCGTGTGGTCCCTCTGTCTGGTGGTGCCTCTGTGTGGGCTGTGTGGGCTCCCCTCAGGGAGGTTGGACCGCTTTTCAAAGAGTGAGTATCCAAGCCCCTAAAGCCATAGCACATTGCCTTTTATCACCTAGGTTCAGAAGTCACATAGTGTTATTGCACCATTAAACGGCTGCGGAAGCCCAGACAATTTCAGGGGGAAAGGCCACAGACTTGACTTCTCTACGGGAAGAGTAGGAAAAAAAAATTGAAGATATAGTTTAAACCACCACAGTCTGCCCTTTAAGCACAAGTTGTTGATGTACTTCCCGCATGCAAGACACGTTCATCTCGTCCCACATTCCCCACCACCAACCCCTAGGGTTTTACCCCATTTCAGAGTCAGTCTCAGGCTCAAGGTCCAGGAGCTCATCAGCTCTCTCAGGTCTGGGTGCAAATGAGCATCATCACGTATGGTTCTTCTCAATCTGAAGATCTACAGTCTACAGAGACAAACTACCCGCTCCCCAGATGGCCACACACAATAGTGGGACAGGCACAGGAGAGCCGCAATAAACACCTCCATTCAAAACTGGGGCAGTTGGGAGACACGATGCGTAGCACTTCTAAACTCCAGCCAGACAGATGTTGCCAGCTTATTGATGAGGGCTTGGTCTGATTCCTTGGGAGAGGTTCTGCATGATTCTTGGCTTTGACCACTGAGTGCTTGGTTCTGCCGAGTTACTTTCCTTTTTCCATAAGATAAGGCTCATGTTTGCGCCTGCTTTCTGCTCAGGAAAGATTAGGGAACCAAAGATCTCTTTTTTTTTTCCCTTGGGCATTCTCTGTGTTCCTTTCATTTCAGGACGATGCAATTCCTTTAAAAACTTCGTGGGCTTCTTCTGTACCAACTTGCAATCCACTCCATTAGATGGAAGACGCACCCACACATGTCTTCTAGAAGCCGCTTCCTATTTTGGACTTTCTGTGAGACAAATTGTGAGATCACTCCCTTAAAATTCTTATAAATTCTATTGCTCTATTACTGAACAAAGAGGGCTTGCAAGGCCTGTCCATAAGATCCTCAGAAGGACATTTGTTTATCCATAAAGGTCTGTAAGATTTGGAAGGAATCCTAACAAAGTGTTTTACAGTCATACCCTTAGCCTCGTCTTTACCTTGAAACCACGTTTTCCCGAGAGTGTCCTGGATTTTATCTTTTCCCTGAAGTCTTTTCATTTTTTTTTTAATTTTTAACATTTATTTTTAAGAGAAAGAGAGAGACAGAGCATGAATGGGGGAAGGGCAGAGAGAGAGGAAGACACAGAATCCGAAGCAGGTTCCAGGCTCTGAGCTGTCAGCACAGAGCCCGACGCGGGGCTCGAACTCGCGGGGCTCGAACTCACGGGGCTCAAACTCACAAACCACGAGATCACGACCTGAGCTGAAGTCGGACTCTTAACCCACTGAGCCACCCAGGCGCCCCCAAATCTTTTCATTTCTTTAAGAATCTTTTGCTGGCTGGAGAGACTGTCCTGATCCCTGTATCTCCCCCAAATGCACTCAAAAATTGAATATTTTGCTCCTTAATTCGTCTCTCTCCTCTCACATTTTACCAAAGGCAACTAGAGGAAATCAGGCAGCCCCTTTGACACACTAGGCGGACACCCACCAGCCCGATCATGGGAGCTCATTAGGTCCATTGTGTATTTTCTGCCTTGTGGCAGGTGACGGGCAACGGTGTTGCTAAACCTTGCAACCCTGCAGAGCAAGGGGCTCCTTTCCTCTAGCTTCTGATGCATTCTCCGGACCCTACTTAACCTCTCAATGGCAGACGGCCTCCGCAAGTCTTCTGGTAAGAGGCTCCTCGACACCCGTGAGCTTCCGCCTGTCACCCCGTCTCAAAGCCAGTGCCAATGCAACGCCCCACTCGCAGGTATAAAATTCTACGCCTGCTGTCGCTTCAAATATCACCCAACCAAGTGGCTTAAAGCAAAAGCAATCATCCTAGTATCTCTCATGGTTCTGTGTCATGAAATCAGAAACGGCTCAGTGGAGCGGTTCTAAGGTGTCTCATTCTGTTATAGTCAGATGGTGGCTAGCTTTGGAACAGCCGTGGGATGACACAGGGGCTAGTCAGATCTCTCTCTCTCTCTCTCTTTCTCCCTCCCTCCCCCTCCTCCCCCATTAGATCCAGAGCCTTTTTATGTGGTCTCTCTGCATGGGCTAGACTTCATCACAGCAAGGTGGTTTCGTGGCAGTCGAACTGCTTGCTGCTAGAAAGCTTCAAAAGCAAATGTTCTAGTGAATCAAGGGGCAGCTACATCACCTTTCACGACCCAGTGTCAGAAGTCCTGTAACCTCACTGCTATCATCTCCTACCGGGTGAAACCGTCACAAAAGCTTCCCCAGTTCCAGGGGAAGGAACGTCGACTCCACCTCTGGAGGAAGGAAAACCAGAGAATCCGTGGGCCCATTTTTAAATGGCCACCCCGGATTCATTTATTCAATAAGCATTCGTTGTACACCTACTACGGATCAGGCATCATGCTGTAGGGTGAGCACAGGCAGGTGAATCAGACGTGAGGCCTCCTGGAGGAGCTTACCATCTAGTTGGGAGGTGACAGAACGCTGTCCTAGAGTGGGTGAGTGTTTTAAGAGGGCTGGCAAAAATGTCGAGGGAGATCGGAAGGAGAGAAAGAAATGCCCCCAGCACAGCGTGGGGAGGCGCCGTGGAGAACGTGCCATTTGAGCTCCGTCTTGAGGGACAAGCAGGAGTTCTGCAGCCACGTGCAGACCGAAGTTCGTGCGTCGAGACGGGGAGCACCTGAGTGTGGTCTTTTCACTCTGCTCGGGCGGTGGCGACATTCACTAGGACATCCAGGGCGAATCGAGGCGAGTGCAGTTCGGGACGTGTTGGCATTTGCAGGTGCTGCTAAGACATCTGGAAGTGGGGGATCAAAGGGGAGCTCTGGGTCCCCCAAAACAGAACCTGCCGGCGGGCTCCTTCTTTAGCCTGCTCTAAGCAGGGTCTCGCATGCTACTGCAGGGGACTCAGTGGCCCCAGGTGGCGGCCCTCCTTCTCCCTAGGCTGCCTGCTCCCAGCTACTCCAGCAGGTGCAGGGCCAGGACATGAATGAGCGCTCTAGAATACCACATTCGCTATGACTGAAAAGCTCACCTGGGACAGTTACCCAACCCGAGGGACACAGACTCTACCCTGGAGTGGCGGCGAATATGTCTCCTAGGTAGACAATGATTCCAACCTATACCCTTGGACATCTAATTCGCTGCCTTGTGGTGACTCGGCCCCTGTCCGGTCGGAACGGGAATGTGCCTTTGAGAGTAACGGCCCCCAGAGCTTGCAAACTGGTGGCACGCAGGCTGAAACTGACTGGCAGAGACCGTTTACTTACAAACGCAATGAACTGACGACATCAACAGATCGGGAGATTTTACTTAAAGGGTTTGAATTTCAGCTTCTTCTGAAAAATCAGAAGTTTTGGTTTTTTGGGGTTTTTTTTGTTTTTTTTTTTTTTGTCATCAGGCATACATTCCCACCTAGCCACAGTCACTGGAGCCAAGCTGGGGCCGGGGCTCTAATTGGTCAGGGACTGGGAAGAACGTGGGGAAACAGTCTCATCCCCCACTGCTAAACTGGTAGAGACAACCTGAAGGACAATCTGTAAATCTCTATTCAACTTGAAAATGACACTGTTCTGGCAGTGGTACTTCTGAAAGTCAAAGCTACGGAAATACTCACCTGTCAGCCCAAGGTTAGGCTGCCCTGGTTTGTCATTAAATCACCTTCCTGCTTGCAAGAAAGAACTGGCTGGCTAGGTGAAGATGCAATTGAGCATCACGGAACCAGTGGAGGGAAAAGGAGGCGGTCCTCTCTTAAGCTGAAAATGAAAGATGCTCAAGATATGTTCAATTGTTTCCAAAAGCCGATCACAGGATAATACGCGTAGCGCGATCTCACCTAGGCTAAAATCAAACCCGAACTGGCAAACAGGGCAGCAGGTGGTAAAAAGTATAGGGCTTTGGGCTTAGACAACGTGGATACTGCTGAGCTCCCCCAAATCTCGCTGAACACCTTGTTAGAGGTGTCTCAAGTCTTGTCTCAGAGGGAAATCAGCCGTGCAATCATCGGAAGGCTCCACCAGAGGCTGGGCTCAAATGATCTGGGGCATTTTTCAAGGACGGGGGCTGCCGTGAACCGGACAAAGTTGTTACCGTGGCTTAGGTTTTTGTGGAGACAACAGGCAAAAGCAGCAACCTGAGTCTCGGTTGGTGGGCCGCAGGCTAGGGAGCAATCCGGTGCTGTCTTTCCTAACTTGACCTGCGGGACCTTCCTGAAGCAAATAACGCAGTTATTCGTTAGTTTTCCAGTCTCATCTTTCCCAGGCAAAAGTTTCCCGGAAGAATCAACCATCAGGCTGACATTAGAAGGCCCAAATCTTACTTTTCCCACGACTGAGTTGGAATGAGACGGATTATCTTGGATTCTCTGGGCAAATCTCAGCTCTACCGCTTTCTAGCTGTGGGAATTGGGGCAATTGCTCTAGAGTGTCATTTGCCCCGTCTGGAAATTAAGGTCAATGACGACAGCAAGCCTAGAGGACTATGGTTAGGACAAAAGATGAGTCGTGTGCCTAGAATATAGAAAGCTTTCAGATGCCAGCAACTTGGATTCCATCTGGACACAAAGGCATAGGAAAAGGGCCAGAGTGGGATTTCTTTACCTCGGCGCTATTTTTTTTTTAATGTTTATTTATTTTTGAGAGAGAGAGAGAGAGACAGAGAGAGCTTGAGTGGGGGGAGGGGCACGGAGAGGCAGACACAGAACCTGAAGCAGGCTCCAGGCTCTGAGCTGTCAGCCCGGAGCCCGATGTGGGGCTCGAACCCACAAACTGTGAAATCCTGACCTGAGCTCAAGTCGGATGCTCAACCGACTGAGCCCCCCAGGCGCCCCTCCACCTCGGCACCATTGACATTTGGGGCCAGGTGATTCTTTGCCGTAGGGGCTTGTCCTACGCATCAGGGTGTTTCGCGACATCCCTAACCTTTACCCTCCAGAAGCCCGAAGCACCAGCCCTGCCGGTTCGTGACAGTAAAAAATATTTTTAGACATTGCAAAATGTCCTTGCTAAGAACCACTGACCTTGAGGCAACCATTGTGTGGGTCCTCTAGGGGAGATACTAACATGAGACATTACGGCCCCTACTCTAGCCTGCTTTTTGTTCCTGGAGGCGCGTGTCCCGTCTACCGAACTAAACCGTAGGCTACCTGAGGGCAGACTCGCTTTTGCCTCTCCGCGAGCCCTGCTGATTTGCAGACAGTGAGAGCTAGAGGAGGATTTGCTGGAATAGAACTTTAGTAGTTGCTTCCAGACACAGTAGAACATTGTGCCTACGACCCATGTTTGGAAAGGAAAACGTTAAACCCATTCATTTTAGACATGAGTGCAATCAGAAATTCAAATCTGAAGATGCTTCTTAGCCCAAAACGTTCTGCCTTTAGGCCTCAGATGTGTTCCAGAAAACTCGGAATGACGGCAGATGATTGGAAAGGGCCACGGGCCAGGGAAATGTGAGTTTCCAACAGAAATCATGTGAAAGGGCCTCCATTTGGCAGCTCCTTTTGGGGCTGTGCGTCTTTGCCAGGGCCCGGGAGAGACGACGAGAGGCATGTTTCTCAGAGTCCCGATGACCTGGGTCCTGCTCTCAGGGCTTCTCGCAAAGCGAGCCATGCTCAGGCTCCCACTATGGCCTTGTGGTGACCTCTAGGTCATTTGAGACGGTACGGTTTCTGCTGAATTGTGGACAGGGGATAAAACGCTGGGTCAGTCCTCGCTTTTAAAAATAGTTTGCAGGGGCGCCTGGGTGGCGCAGTCGGTTAAGCGTCCGACTTCAGCCAGGTCACGATCTCGCGGTCCGTGAGTTCGAGCCCCGCGTCGGGCTCTGGGCTGATGGCTCGGAGCCTGGAGCCTGTTTCCGATTCTGTGTCTCCCTCTCTCTCTGCCCCTCCCCCGTTCATGCTCTGTGTCTCTCTGTCCCAAAAATAAATAAACATTGAAAAAAAAATTAAAAAAAAAAAAAAGACTAAAAATAGTTTGCAAAAAAAAAAAGTTTGTGATGGGAGAGCTGTGCCAGAGACTTAGGTATGGTTACACCCATCTTCACGGCGGCATTCTTCACAAGAGCTGAGAGCACGCTACTCAAGTGTTGTTGATGGATGGATGGGTAAATGAAAATGTGGTATATTCATACAAAGGAATATTACTCACCCGTGAAGAGGAAGGGCATTTGGACACACGCTGTAACTTGGATGAACCTGGAGGAGATTATGCTGAGAGAGATAAGCCAGTCATCAGTGAGACAAGCCAGTCATCCCCACTTGTATGGGATACCCAGGATTGTCAAATTCAGAAGACACTGGTTACCAGGGGCTGGGGCGGGGGTGGCGGAGAATGGGGAGTTAGTGTTTAATGAGTAGCGTTTCGAATTGGGAAGATGAAAAGGTTCTGGAGATAGACGGGGGTGGTGGTTGCACAACAGTGTGAGTGTGCTTAACGTCACTGGACTCCACACCTGATAATGGCTAAAATGGCCAATCTTCTTTGTATGTATTTTGCCGCACACACGCAAACAACACAATGGAAGAAATACCTGCGTCCAGAAGAACTAACTACTTATCAGGACTGATAGTTCGGTCATCGAGGCTCCCTTCAGGACTCCGGCTGTGCCCTCCCCCAGCTCAAACCTACTGGGTTGCGAATTCAGCCCAGCCTCATCCAGTTTCCTGCCTTACAAGAGCCACCTTAAAACGACCCAGCCCAGGGACACCTGGGTGGCTCAGTAGATTAAGCATCCGACTTCCCTCAGGTCGTGATCTCACAGTTTGTGGGTTCAAGCCCCGCGTCATGCTCTGTGCTGACAGCTCGGAGCCTGGAGCCTGCTTCGGATTCTGTCTCCCTCTCTCTCTGCCCCTCCCCTGCTCGCGCTCTGCTGCTGTCTCTCCCTCAGAAATGAATAAACATAAAAAAATTAAAAACAAACAAACAAACAAAACAACCCACCCAGCACGACTCTTTCCCCCATGTTGAAATACCACTAAGATTCTGTCACACTGCTATTCCCCTTTCGCAGGAGGGCCTAATAAACTTAGCTTTGCTTTCTCAACACGTTTTTTTTCCTGGTTCTTTGTGGGAAGTTGACAGTAGACAGATCATGGATTTCTCCGCTTAAAAATCCTCTGGGGTCACTCATCCCCCAAATCTGAGTTTGCAAAGGGGCAGCTAGCCCGGCCTCCGGGTATGTTTCATTTGCCCTGCAGCGTGTATCGAAAACAATTCGAATTTGCTGCCAGATGTTAAATGGGGGGGGGGGGGGGGGGGAGCTTCCCAAACAATATGAACTTACTACTTCTCCAGAAAATTCAGAGCCAAATCCACGTGCCCTCCCTGTCTCAGACACTTGAACCAATCCATCGGAAACATTCTCCAAGCAAAGGTACGATGTGTGATCTGTCCTGACTCTTAGCATGTGCAGCACGGTATCCGGTATTGGGTCTTTCTTAGTTGTAGGAAAACATCGTGCCGCTCCGGGGGACTTACCCTAACCAAACGACAAAGGTCTTGCAAGCCACGATGCTGGGGAGGGACGTTGCTACTTTGGGGCAGGTTGGAGCAGGCTCAAGTCTGGCCTCGACCACGTATTTCCAGCGTGACATCAGGCAAGGCCCCCTGGCTTCTGTCAGCCTCCATTCATCGCTTGTAATGCGGAAATAGCACGTGGTCGGGGAAGATTTAATGAGCTACTAGATGTCCCGAAACGCACTGAACACATGATGGATAGATGTCGCCGCGACTATACGTTGATGATGTGCATTAAGGCTTTTATTTCTGCG
The DNA here is from genome assembly GCF_018350175.1 of Felis catus. Lineage (NCBI taxonomy): Eukaryota > Metazoa > Chordata > Mammalia > Carnivora > Felidae > Felis > Felis catus. The sequence continues at coordinate 174,741,949 of NC_058368.1, forward strand.
AAAGCTTCCTCGTTCTCCGTCCGTTTTTTTTGGCAGAAGATAGCTTCTGCCCCCCATTCGAATCGCAAAGGGTGGCTCTGAGCTTTGAAGACAAGGCCCGTTGCCATGGAAATATTTCTAACGAAAGGAAAAAGTAGGGAGCAAATTTCAGAGCCGAGGAGAAGCCTTTATTACCCCGAGGGTCTTTAAACGTGTTCTAAAACCCATGAAATCAATTGTTTCGAGATTCTCTGTGGAGAACATTTTTGGATACGGGTCTCCCCCAGACGCATGTCCCGGCAAGACATATGGGCGCTAAAAAGTGCACACTCAGTGGGGGATGATGGTTTCAGAGGGAACAATATTGAACTGCTTATTCTGTTTTCAAAATATGTTTACTGTGAATATTTTTAACAGAGAGAAAGTGAGGGAAAAGTAATAGAACGCATGCCGTGGTTTTAGCCGCCTGTGTTTAACACATCTTAACATTTTGTCATTGGCCTCAGATCTCTGCACCGATCTCTCCCTGCTTTCAAATCTTCCCTCCTTCCCCAGAGAGAACCACCATCCAGAAATTGTTGCTTGTGGTTTCCAGGCGTGAGGCTGGACTTTTACCGTACGTATCACGTAGCTCTAAAGAACACGCTGTATTTCTGTGTGCGTGTTTATTTATTTTTTTAAATTTTTTTTTAACGTTTCTTTATTTTTGAGACAGAGAGAGACAGAGCATGAACCGGGGGACGGTCAGAGAGAGAGGGAGACACAGAATCTGAAACAGGCTCCAGGCTCCGAGCTGTCAGCACAGAGCCCGACGCGGGGCTCGAACTCACGGACCGCGAGATCATGACCTGAGCCGAAGTCGTTCGCTCAACTGACCGAGCCACCTGTGGCCCCTGTGTGTGTGTGTGTTTAAACTTCAGATAAATGATCTGGGGCTGGATGTTTCCTCACGCTGCTTGCTTTGTATGTTTTATGTAGCTCTGGTTAAGTCCTTTAAGTGATTCACAGTCATCCATTACTTTTGACGCTCCGATTGCTTTCGACTCACGGCAGAATGGTTATCGACCTCAGGAAGAAAAGAATGATCACACATCTTGTCTTTCAGGGGCTCCTCACCCCCTACAGCATAAAGTCCAAAGTAAGCCTGGCATTCCAGACCCCTCGAGACTCAGCTTGTCTCTGTCTCCACTGACAAACTCCTGGCTCTTTCCCAAGCATGGCATCGACCAAGAATCTTGTCACCCCAGATGACTCCTAGACATCCCTCGAAACCCAGTCGAAATATCGCTATCTCAGGGAACCATTCGCTTTAGACTAAGTGAGGCAGCATTTCCTTGGCTTCTCATAGGCTTGATTCCCCTTCTTAATTCACCCGCTGCCATTTCTCTGCTCCCCTCCCCATACACATCTCAGTTTCTTAACCGTGGTTTATTCAACTTTGCATCACCAACATCGAGCATAGCCTCAGATACACGATGGCAGGTACTCAGAACCAGTGATGGAATTGCAGAAAATGATTGTGCATACCATTCTTGGAGAGAGGGGTTCGGCCAGTGTCCGAGAGAAATAACGATTGGCTCTCCTCTTTAATAAGTTTGCTGTGAGGCTCTCCTCGCCGTCCCATTCCTTGATGGCAGAAGTTAATCCTTGGGTCCGGGGTTTTACCTGCCCTCCTTCCAGACTCCAAGGAGCCCCTACACGTAACTCATGGCCTCAACATTTGGAGAGCTGCCCCACTTAACTTTGGGGGAGAAAGGAGAATGTTTTTATTTTTTAAATTTTATTTTTTTAATGTTTACTTATTTATTTATTTTTTTGAGAAAGAGAGAGAGACACAGAGTGCAAGTGGGGAAGGGGCAGAGAACGGGGGAGACACAGAATCCGAAGCAGGCTCCAAGCAGTCAGCACAGAGCCGACACGGGGCTCGAACTCGCCAAGTACGAGATCAGGAGCTGAGCCAAAGTCGGACGCTTAACCGACTGAGCCACCCAGACGCCCCGGAGAGTGGTTTTAAAGAGATGGGCCCCTTGGATCGCAGGTGCTCCCACTGGGTTCTACATTGGGAGCACCTGGGGAACTTTAAAAGGCACCGATGCCTGATTTTCGCCTCCACAGAGATTCTGATGTCGCTGCTCTGGGCGCCTGGGGCCCCCGGGGTCTTTTCCAACTCCCCAGGTGATTCTCGCATCCAGCGAGTTTGCAGAGCTCTCCAACTCGCGTGCCACAGAGAGTCTGAGCGGGCTGCAGATGTGACATGATTCTCCCCCCCACCCACCCACCCCCAACCTCTGGTTGCAGCGGGTGAGGCTGGGGCAGCCAGAGGACCCCATTTCTCCACCTCCCCCGGTCGCCCACGGGAAGTCTGTTCTAATTAACTCAACTGCTCTGAACTACTACAACGGTTTGTTTTATGTGCTGCGTTCTGCAAGTCTGGGATGCTCTGCTTCCCTGAGACTAGAACAAGCCCAACCCAAAGCAGCCTTGAAATTCTTAAAGAGCATGGGGCTTGGTTTGAATGTAGCTTCCTCCTGGCCATGTACCTCTGGTTTGTGGAACCCCCACATTCCCCCGAGGTGTTCTTCATCATCGTCTTGCGGAATCGGCCTCACCACACGCCTGGGAGCTCAACCCGATGGCCCCCATCTTACAAACGACGACGCTAGTCCTCATCCCGGTAAAGACCTGGCATGCGGCAGGGACCGAGAGCCTCGCTGAATCTAGACTTGCCTGCCCCATACTTCAAGGAAGAAAGTGAAGGTAAAAAGGGCTGAGGTGACACACGTGGCATGTAGAAAGGCCTGGGTGATGCTCTTGACAGGAGGGACTTCGGGGCTGGGGATCCTTGGAGACACCAGAGTGCAGGTCACCAGTTCAGACAAGGGTTCACATCCCCACACCTCTTCTTACCGGTTTTGTGACTTTGGCCAAGTGACGGTGCTGTCGTGTGCCTCCATTTGTTAAGTGGGCAGAGTCACAGGTAAGGGCGATTCGTAGTAAATGCAGAGGGCACGAAGCACCATGGCGAGCTGTGGTTTTGCTTCCCGACTCGTCACTTCCCGGATGTGTGATCTCTGGCGAGAAAATGTAATCTCTCTGAACCTCAGCTGCCTCATTTGGAAAACTCGGTATGAGGATATCCACCTTGCAGGGCCATGGGAAAACTGGATGAACTACCTCCTGGAGAGTGTTTGATGCCCTGCCTCGCATACAGTGAGTGTTCAATAAATGATGGTCACTGTTAGGATGAGGCGTGGAACCAGGTAACATAAATCCGCCCTGCCCATGTGCCTGTGTGGTCTAGAATTGGTCTCACCTCAAGGAGCTCTTCCAGCCCTCCTGAGGGATGGCCACGGGGAAAATCTTGCGTGAAAGGAAGGCCATTACTTTGGGTGAGTCCCTCCCAGTGCTGAGCCTT